>NC_086083.1:17365300-17380361 GCF_948474715.1 Cydia amplana
TGTATGCCGCAACCGCGTTTGGGAAAAATATCTTCGTTATCGACGCTGTGTCACTGTTCATGTACCTATTGTTCCATTTGTCAAGCGTATCCAATCTAATGCTCCGCTTGACAAAAGATACCGGGTACAGGTCATATTCTGGTTTTCGTTTGGAGTCTAAAGCGGCCTCTTTCGCTAATTGATCAGCTCTTTCATTGCCCTCCAATCCTGCATGTGCCTTTATCCAATGTATTGAGATAGATTTCCCTTGGATGTTACATGATCTAATGTTCTCTCTTGCCTCTACAGCTAGAGGATGAAGGCAGTTGCTGTTTTTTAGGGTTTGGAGGGCAGCCATAGAGTCGCTGTAGACTCCAAACGTTTTCGCCTTGTGTTTTTTGATTTCCCGTGTTGATATACACAGCGCCAATAGCTCCGCCTGGTAGACAGTACTGTAGCTTGGTAGGGCAAGCTTGCGAACCTTGGTTTCGGCCGCCTCGTTCCAGATGGACAGTGCTGCGCCCACTTTGCCTCCGATTTTACTTCCATCTGTAAAGATGCGGACTTCGTGGCCACTGTGCGCATCTACTTGCTCTCGGTCTACCAGGCTTATAATTTCTACCTCGCTTCGTTCTGCAGGGTGCGGGGCTTCCGCAGCTGCCGACATGCGCTCAACCTGCCTATCTCTCAGTTCTGGCAGGGGTACTCCCCTCTTAGCTTCATATAGTGAAGCTGCCTCTCGGACTCGGAGGTCGAGAGGCAGTATCCCTGTCAGCAGCAGGACCGAGTTTAGTGACACTGTACGGTAGGCTTTGCACATTTTTTGCACAATCCCCCGCTGAACAGTTGCTAGCTGTTTTATTGTTCCCAATTTCTTTGCTGCCGGTGCCCACACGCTTGCGGCATAGAGGACGATGGGTTCCACCGTTGCCACATATATCGTACGTATTATTTCTGGGTTCAGGCCCCAGCTCGCCTTTGCCGCTCTTGCTAATCTCTTATGCACTCCAATCGCCTTTCTGCAGACATTCGCCACGTGTGAGTTAAATGTTAGTTTATCGTCGATGGTTACTCCCAATATCTTGATTTCTCTTGACATCTCTATGCTCACTGCGCCCATGCTCAGTCGTGGTGTGTCGTATTTTAGTCTTTTGGTAACTACCATTGCAACAGTTTTGTGTGGGGCAAATTTCAATTTATTTTTCACACCCCACGCCTGAACACGTTCGAGTGCTGCATTGGCCTGTCTCTCAATTTCTATTGCGGATTCCCCATCGAAGATTAAAACCACATCGTCTGCGAATGCCTGACAGTAAACTCCACTTTCATCTAGGCTCTTTAGGAGTGGATCAAGCAAGAGGTTCCACAAGATCGGTCCACCTATGGAGCCCTGCACGCACCCCTTGTTAGTCTCTGTGCAGTGCTCCTCTCCCGCGTACCTTACCTTGACCTTTCTGTCTGTCAGGTAACTATCAATAGCTCTTCTCAGGCTCAGTGGGCAGTTTTCCTCTGCTAGTCGGACTCTTATTGCTGGCCACCAGGCGCTATCGAAGGCTCCCTCTATATCCAACGATATTACAGTTATGATTTTCTTTTGATCTAATTTCCTTTTTATATGTTGCATCATGGTATAGAGGGAGTCCTCGGTACTCTTTTGTGGCATAAATCCAAACTGTCTGGTACTCATGCGTGGGATTAGATAGTATTTCAGTCGAGCTACTAGTAGTTTTTCATAGATCTTACCCAGCACTGGGAGAAGTCCGATTGGCCTGTAGGATTTTGGTTCCATGTAATTTTCTTTGCCAGGTTTTCTTAGGGCTATCACGGTTGCTTCTTTCCAGGACTTGGGGAAGTAGTGGTGTTCAAAGCATTTGTTTAGGAGCGTTAGAAATAGGTCGGGGTCGCTTTTGATGGCTTCGCAGCATATATCAGCTGTGAAGCCGTCCTCTCCTGGCGCTTTTTTGGGGTTAAAAGACTTTGTGGCCCAGTTTAGTTCCGCCATTGTAAATGGAGGTTCACAAATTGTACTTTGCTCACTTTCATTCACTTTTTCGGCCTTCTGTCTGATATGGCGATGGTGTTCGTTGTCATTATTGACAGGGTCCTTTTGAAAAAAGGTCTCTGCCAATAACTTCGCGGAATCAGCGGCGTTCAGTATTTTGCCGTCCCTTTGGAGTGGCAAGTCTTCTTCCCTTTTTGTTACCCTTCCTATGACCCTATAAATGCCCTCCCACAATCCTTCTCTGTCCTGTTTTTGGCAGAAGTCCTTCCAGCTTTCGACCTGGGCTTTAGCTGCTCTTTGCTCATATTCCTCTTTTTCTTTTAGGTACTCTTCGATGACCTTCGATTTTCGTACAGGGGCTGCGCACCGTATTCTGCGCTTCCTGGTGGAGACTCTTCGTTTCATCTCGGCGAGTTCCTCGGACCACCACGGCAAGGTAAGTTTTTCATTGTTTTTCTTTTTGGGTATGGCTATTTCGCATGTTTTTGTTATTATTTCGGTATAAGCTTGGATTGTTGTTTCTATTTCATTTGTGGTGTCTATTTGTTCTAGCTTTATCTTGGTGATTTGGTGTTCCTGGGTCAATTGTCTAAATTTCTCATGAAATGTAGACCAATTGGCTTTCTTTGTGTTGTACTTCCTAGTTGTTCTATTGATCTTTATTCCTGCGGATTTTTTGAGATACACGTTAAATACTATGCCGTTATGGTCCGAGCTCGTTAATCCTTCGTCCACTTTCCAGTCATCCACCAGGTCCAGCATATCGGAAGAACATGCTGTTACATCGACGTAACTGCTATATCGTACGTTTCCCCTAACGGTATCGAAAGTCGGGATTTTTCCTCTGTTTAGGATGTTTAAGTTTAATTCATCGAGTGCACCCAGCATGTCCTCTCCCCTATGGTCGATTACTGGACTGCCCCACCATGTGCTTTTTGCATTTGCGTCCCCTCCAATAATCATTTTGCTCTTTCCAATTTCCCTCTTAATCCTTGCGAGATGTTCTAAATAGGGGTCAATTGGCTGGTCGGGCTCAAAGTAAAATGAGACGAGCGTAATCTCCCAGGCGTTGGTGCTGATTCCCACCACAACGATGTTTTTTGTGTTGAGTTTTGGGTACTGTATGACATTGAGGTCTGTATTAAAAACGGCTATTGCTGCTTTTACAGTCCCGTCCCCAGCATTGGTGTCCTGGAAGACTCGCACACCTCTCTGACTCCTCATTTCCTTTGCCCCTCCAACGTAAGGTTCTTGCAGAAGAGCTACTGCTATCTTCCGCTTCTCTGCTTCTACAAGAATCTCACTTGTTGCCAGCTTTTTCCTCTGCAAGTTTGCTTGGGCTACTCGATATAGAGTTTGTTCGCCTTGGGTGCCTTTAGCAATACGCTACAGTTGATCGCGCCAGGTCATCCCACTTGCGCCGTGTCGGACATACTAAGTCGAACGCGTTATGTTCTACATCGCCTAGGTTTGCTTTTTCGCAGTTACGACATTTGGGTGGTTCTCTTGCGATCCATTCGGGGCACTGAGCCTTTAGGTGGGGTCCGCCACAATGACTGCATAGGTCCGCCGGCTCTCTGCAAAATCGTTTTCCATGCCCAAAACCCAGACAGCGCGTACACTGCACCAGCGGTGATTGATCCTCTACCCTGATGCGTTGGAGGTCTATGTGGACGCTACCCTGTTCCAGTGCTCTCTGCCATATTGTGGCCGAGACACTGATGACGATGTGGTTCGTGAGTGGGTTTCGGGCCTTCTTCCTAAACTTGACTTCCACCCTGTCTTCCTCCTCGCCGAGGCCGCGAAAGACGTCCCGATTCTGGTTCCTAAGAGCTTTTAGAACGTCCTCATCTGTATTCACTGAGAGGACGCTCTTAAGAACCAGAAGCGGGTCCTTGTTCTTTGGTACAGAGTTAGGTTTGGTACAGAGTTAGGTTTGGTACAGAGTTAGGTTTGGTACAGAGTTAGGTTTGGTACAGAGTTAGGTTTGGTACAGAGTTAGGTTTGGTACAGAGTTAGGTTAGGTTAGGTTAGGTTAGGTTAGGTTAGGTTAGGTTAGGTTAGGTTAGGTTAGGTTAGGTTAGGTTAGGTTAGGTTAGGTTAGGTTAGGTTAGGTTAGGTTAGGTTAGGTTAGGTTAGGTTAGGTTAGGTTAGGTTAGGTTAGGTTAGGTTAGGTTAGGTTAGGTTAGGTTAGGTTAGGTTAGGTTAGGTTTTTTTTTTTTTTTTTTATAATAAACTGTTATTTATGGGTGAATGGCCCTCGCTTACAATACGGGCGACCAATCACCCTGAAACTGTTTGTTATATTTCTATGTAAGTGTGGCTGTATGCAGGGACTCGGTTAAATGAGCTCCCGCGACACAGCCGTTTACTGTTGTGAGAAATAATGCCTCCGCAAAGAATACGGACAACATTATCTCATGTTTATGTATACTTTATTTGATTATTATGTGTTATTAAATTTCTTTAAACTGTTAATTATGCTATTTATATATTTTGAAAATGACTCTATTGTTGATTCTTTAGTAATAATACTGCTTAAGTTGTATGGGTCTACGTTGATATTTTGGCATATAATTTCATGTTTAATCCGAGAGTAATCGTACTTTGGGCACTGCTTCAGTAAATGCTCGATCGTTTGTGGAGTAACATTGTCACATGGGCATGTATTGTCGTCAATTATTTTAAAACGTTGCAAATATGTTTTATTATAACCGTGGGCAGTTAATATTTGCGTCAGTTGAAATGAGATTTCCATAGATCCACGCAGTGCCTTAATAGAATCTATGTCAGGCAGGTACTTTTTCACGTGTATCCCGGTCTGACTATCTACGTACCATTTGTTGTGTAGTGTGTGAATATTCTTTTTATTATGTAGTTTGTGATAGGACAGTGGGAAGAGGTCGTAGTCAGGAGGCTTGTGTGAAGATGCTGCAGCTTTAGCGGCCATGTCAGCTCGTTCGTTGCCGTCGAGGCCGACATGAGCTTTGATCCAGCAGAAATTAATTTCTGTTTTCCCTGTCTCCCTGACCCTGTGGAGAATTTTGTGAATGTTATTGACAATTCTATTGGTACTGCTGCGGTTTGAGATCTCCATTAAAGCGGCCTTAGAGTCCGAGAAGACAGTGACTTTAGGTAATTCCCGTACATGGCATTCATGGCAGGCTCGTTCTAGGGCGTAACACTCAGCCTGAAAGACGGTACAGCTGCTATGTAATTTGAGTTTTTGCATGTAGCTCCTACCATCAGGGTAGTCAATGATAACAGCTGCACCGACCATACCATTGTATTTGCTACCGTCAGTGTATGCTCTATGCATATCAACATCATCATAATAGGGTTCCAGTTGTTCTTGGTTTACTACCTCGGATATCTCTATGTTTATCCTTTCAGCAGGATGTAATAATTCCGTTACCGGGACTCTCCTGTCGTATCTTATGTCGTCAGGTAAGTATTCTGATATCTGACAGCGTTTGACCAGCTCTGTAGAGGCCACCTCTTTAATCTTTAGGTGCAGTGGAGTCAGGCCAGCAAGTGCAATTGATTCCACTGTAGGCAGAGTACGAAATCCATGAATAATCTTTAGGGCGAACCCACGCTGGAGACTAAGTAATTTGTTTGATACCTTTTTATAGCTCGTGGCAGAGTGCCAGATTTCGGCGGCGTAAGTTATGATTGGCTCGATGACTTGCCTGTAAATGGTATTAACGTTTCCAGCGTGGATTCCCCAAGTTGGCCTTATATAAATACAGAGTTTTTTATATATTGTCTGGGCCTTTTTGACAATATACTCGCTGTGTTTTATAAAGTTCAGATTCTCGTCAATGATCACTCCTAGCAGTTTGAAATCGCTGTCAGGCTTTATAATAACGCCATTCATATAAATCTGAGCAGCCTTGGCCTTCGGGGTAGGAGTGATCATTTTCGTTTTCTGTGGTCCAAATTTTAGTTTGTTACTTACTCCCCAGTGATGGACTTGTTGGAGTATACAGTTGGTATTATGCTGTAATTGTTCAACATTATCCCCAGTACAAATAAGCAGAACATCATCAGCATACGCTTGGATGTAGTTGCCCTGAGGCAGCTTCTGGTCCAGCAGGGAGTCGATAATAGTGTTCCAGAAGATGGGTCCAAGGACTGATCCTTGGACACATCCTCTGGATTGCACTTTAGTTACTGTTGCATCAGCGTAATTTAGTATTACAACACGTTCTGTAAGGTAGCTGTTCACTAATTGATATATATTTTTGGGACATTTGGCCTTTTTTAAACCATTTAGCAAGGCCGGCCACCAGGCATGATCAAAGGCACCTTCAATGTCTAGCGAGATAGCCAGTACTAGCTTTTTATTTTCTTTAGCCTCTCTAATGCAGTTTATGGCTTTAGACAGCGCATCAGTAGTAGACCGCTGTTCTTTAAAGCCATACTGGTGTTCGCTACATGTTCGGGTTTTTTGAAGAAAGTACGTTAGTCGCTTTGCGATGAGTTTTTCAAGTACTTTGCCTAGAACATTGATTAGACCGATCGGTCTGAAAGAAGATAAGCTATTGTAACTATCCTTATTGGGTTTAGGTATGGTCTTTATATAAGCTGTTTTCCAAGGTGTAGGGAAATGATTGAGTATAAGACATCTGTTATATATATTTGTGATTAAGTTGGGGTAATTATTTATGAAATGTTGGCATATATCGGCAGTTAGATTATCTAAACCTGGTGCTTTTTTGGAGGACATATACTGGATAGCTTCTTGGACCTCTGCAACTGTGAATGGGATTTCATTGTCTGCGTTATAGTTATCATCTAAGGCTGAATTTCTTATTTGTGTGTGGTAGGCAGTATCCTCATTTGGGTTGTCATCCGGGAAGAATTTAGTTGTTAATTTTTCTGCTGTTTCTGTGGAGGTTTTAGTATAATTATGTGCGTTAATTTGCAGTGTGGCAGGTGGCTGTGACTGTGGTTTTGATTTTAGGAGTCGGTTTGTTACTGACCATACATCATCCTTTCCTTGTTTGTTGCAGAAGTCACGAAAGGCGCTTGTGGACGTTTCTCGCATCTTGTTAGCGTATTCGTTCCGCGCCTCCGTGAGCTCCGCAACAATACTGGTCAAGTCTTTATTGCCACGTTTTAGGTCCTGTAAACGATGATGTAGATAAATAACTTTCTTTTTAAGTATGGTAAGTTCAGGTGTCCACCATGGTATGCGTATGAAGGGGGTTGGTTTTCTGAATGTTGAATGACAGGTTTTAGAAATTGTTTTTGTGATATTGTTTATATAGTTGTCCAGTTGAATCTTATCTAAGTTGTCAATGTTAGTATTGTGCAAGCCGGATGCAGTCATGTTTTCTTGTAGCGTGTTATTAAATATTTCCCAGTCAGCGTTTTGTGTGTTGTATTTGAAGGTAGTAGATGAGGTCTTTTTCTTTATTTTGTTGGTAAGATTTATTTTAAATTGTATCGCGTGATGGTCAGAGGATGGTGTGATTGCATGATTGATTTTCCAGTCTTCAATGTTGTGGGCATAAGTTGCGGATGAAATAGTTAGGTCGATGATAGAAGTCCTAATTCTATTGTGGGTAATAGTTTCGAAAGTAGGTTCACTGCCTAAATTACATGTGACCATATCGCTATTAAAAAGGATTTCGTAAATACATTTGCCTCTATCATTGTTTATGGAGGAGCCCCATGACGTGTGCCAGCCATTGAGATCTCCACACACTATGTGCGTCTGGTGTTTATATAATGTTATGACTTCCTCCATGTGATGTAGTGTTCGTGCCGGGTCATCTCTAGGCTCAATGTAAACAGATGTCATATACATTTTCTTATTGTCTCTTGTTACAATTTGTATAGTGACTAAATTGGCAGTGTAGTGCTGTATCATGCCAAGGCATGCACCCAGCCCACGTCTAACCGCAATGCAGGCCTTGGTTGTGATGTTCTTGTCACTCTGTTGATAGATGTCATATTCAGGTATATATCTCATTTTCATGCTATTCCCAGTGTATGGCTCAGTAATAAATATTACGTCATATTTTTCGCTAATTGTGCATCTTATTAGTTCTTCGGTGGCGTGTTGGCTGCGACCTAGATTGGCTTGCACAACTTTTAGCATTATTTTGTCAATTGTTCTCAGTGGCCCGATGGTTCTATGTGAATTATTTTGACTTTGTTGTTGCATCTGGCTGCCCTTAGCAGTACTGGACCGATAGCCGAGCTATCCGGTCCCATTTTTGCCATTCTGGGCAGTCTGAGCGGTAGGCTGGGTGATCATGTTCTTTTCCTAGTTTTTTACAATTAGCGCAGCTGGGTTTACTGATCTCCCTTTGTGGACAATTGCGCGTATCATGTTCTGATGCGCAATGGCCGCAGACGTTTCCGCTTGCACAATTTAACGCTCTGTGTCCATATTCTTGACAGCGGAAGCACTGTATGATCGGTGATTGATCGTATACAGGTATCACTTGGTACCCTACTCTAATCTTGTTATCCTTAAGCGTGGCCCACATAGAAGGGCTAACCTCAATGACCACGTTATTCGTCGCGTCTGTCCTGCCCTTAGAGCGACGAACAACTCTGATTAGTCGGTCTGCTTGCGGTATGTCACCGATCATGCTCTCGTTCTGTTTTAGCACAGCCTCTGGTACTTTCTCATTTGTGACATCTGGCGTGACACCTACAAGACGCAGCAGAGGTTTGCGCAGCTGAGGCGTGGTGACTGTGAGTTTCTCTGTACGTTCCTTTAGAGCTTCAGCATACTTTTTGCGGTCGCTTTCAGTGTTACAGGTCACTGCAACCTTTTGCTGTCTTGTTACACGGACATTGTTGATTGCTATTCCCATTTGCACGACGTCGACTTTCTGTTTTATCTCCTTCACAATCTCATCACCGCCGTGCCTAGGATCAATTGATTCTATCATAACGGTATATCTTGGTTGAGAAGGAGTATCAATTTGCCTTATTGCTGAGTTTGTTAGCTGCTTTTGCGCTCGCCTCTGTCTCTTTGATAATACTGGGGTGAAGTCACTTTCCCCTTGCCGTACGTCAGTTTCTACGGGCGATCTAGTTGTGGCGGGTCGCGTAGTCTGATCTATCGCACGAACTGCGTCATCGCAGTCATCTCTTGCGTATCTTTGAAGATTCTGTATTGTCTTTTTTATATCTCTGAGCTCTTCACGAATGGTATCCCTTATTATTTGTTCCGTTTCATGTTTTTTCGGAAGTTCCTGCATCTTTTGTGTGAGACCATTCAGGCGCTCAGTTACTCCAGTCATGCCCATCTCATTCAGCCCCTCATAGGCGTCTGTTCTGCTTGGGGTTGACAGAAGGTCTGTCTGCCTAGACAGGTTTCGTGCGGGTGGAGGGCTCCTGGCATCCTCGAGCACCTGTTGGATCTCTTTCATTCTCGATGGCTGCATATCATACTTCATAATGTGCTTACATTTGTCGAGGGCTTTTAGTATTTCGAAAGACGCCCTAGTTATGGCGTCTTTATTTAATCTATTAACGCTCTTCTCCTCGTTAACCGCCCTGTTGGTAAATTTAGCCAGGTGGCCAACAACGGAAAAGAATGAGTCCATATCAGAGACATCAGATGCGCATGCTCCGATATCAATTTGCTCCTCTGGCTTGAGTTTCTTAGAGAGCTTTGTTTTAGGCTTAGCAGTTTGTGTTGGATTTTGTGACTGCAGGTCTGACAGCGGCTGCTGCGATTGTGGCAGTGTGAGTGTTTGCGGCTGCGACTGTGACTGTTGTTGTGGCTTCGGCTGTCGCTGCGGTTGTGACTGCAGACGCTGAAGGAAGGCAGACGAATTATTAACGTCAGTGTTTATGTCGAGTCGACCGCCCTGCGTACCATTTACGTTCAATGTGTTTAGCGGGGTTTCAGAGTCGTGACTGAATTGAAGCGGTTCCATCTCGCAAGAACTGTCAATGTTGAATGCCACCGCTGGCCTGCGAGCGTCAGCAGGTTCTTTATCAGCTGTTACCTCTCCGGCGCGTGCAAGCGAGAAGGTCGCATTCAGGTTGTGGCTATTTTGCTCAGGCACTTCCATGTTAATAAGGCTCACTTCGCTAGAGTTAGCTGGAGCGGTGTCTGGCCCATCAACATGATGCAGGCTAGCCTCTGTCTGTTTCTGGGAGGCCCCCTGCGGCTCCGGCGGCTCCGGAGTGCCCTGCACCTGTTCTGGATGAGCTTCGTGCTGTTCTTGTTGTGCAGATCGTAAACGATTTTTTACAGGTGAATGGAACATTGTTGCAGTAAATACAGATTTAGAAAATTAATAATTTAAGATCTAGAAGAGATATCAACACAAATTGAATACTGTAATATACAACTACTGAAGTGCTACTAACATACAAATTTTGAGATTTTTAAGACGAAAATTAGCGAAGAAATGAATAAATTACAAATAGTTTAAATTTTTAAAAGAGATGTTAATTTTGAAGGTCAAGGAAGGATTTTTGAGAAAATTTTATATAAAAGAAATTATTAAAAACAATGAAATCTATTAGACAAATTTAAAACAAGAGAAATCTACCGGCTAGAAGTGAAGAAAAATCAGTTTAAAAACAATTGCTACGATAATTCTTGCAGGCACCGCAAAAATTTCAGGAAATCTTAAAATTAGACTAAGAAGTTGTAAGAAAACTATTTAATATTATTATACTGAAATTTAGAATAGACTAAGACGGATTTTATTGTAAAGTAAAATTATTGAAAAGTTAAAAAACAAATGAGTTATAAATTTTTGAAAAGTTGGAAAATTTCAGAATCACTAAAAATTGAATATCTCCGTAACCAGACACAGTACAGAGACAAGAGTAGTACCAAAAAATAGGGCTTATTGAGCTTTAAAATTGTGCAGAGTTTCAGAATTTTAAGAGAAGATTCGTAGAACAAACTATTGAAAAATGTGAAAAAGTTAGGTCAAAAGACGACGGAAGTGAACTTCGAAGTTATTTTAAAAACTGTAGGAGATACAAGGTTGTGTTATATGACAAAAAGGATGGAAAAAATTAACTTTACAAGATAAAATATAAACTAGAAAAATCTATCGAGTGGATTAGGAGATATTAATGAAAACGTAGATTGCTCGTAGGTCACTGGCAGGCGCAACTTTTAAGTGAAGAAAGTTAGATATTTTTATGTGAAGTTGTATAAGAGTAATCTATTTTGAGAACAGAGTTATTTAGAAATTACAAAAAGTGATTTTTAGAAAAAGAAAAAATGGTCATAAGTGGAAAAATGGCTGAGTTACGAATTTTTGAAAAACTGAGAAATTTGAAAAGTATAAAAATTAAAATATCTAAAGATCCAGGGGGGCTATGAAAGTAAGTAAGGTATCAAAAAATCGGGCTCAATTAGGGCTAAAATTGTGCCAAAAAACATGAAGTTCGGGTAGTATTTGGTCACTTTTAAAAGAGCTTGGTTAGGTTAGGTTAGGTTAGGTTAGGTTAGGTTAGGTTAGGTTAGGTTAGGTTAGGTTAGGTTAGGTTAGGTTAGGTTAGGTTAGGTTAGGTTAGGTTAGGTTAGGTTAGGTTAGGTTAGGTTAGGTTAGGTTAGGTTAGGTTAGGTTAGGTTAGGTTAGGTTAGGTTAGGTTAGGTTAGGTTAGGTTAGGTTAGGTTAGGTTAGGTTAGGTTAGGTTAGGTTTTTTTTTTTTTTTTTTTTTTTTTTTTTGCGGTGAGGGAGGAAATACTCATGTATACCGCCGGCCCGTACCGACGGTTATGTCCGACTCAGCTGGGAATGGTGCCCAGCCGCCTACGGACTAAAAACTCCCCCACTTCATGTTGAGTGTAATATGTTTTTATTAGGTGTGTGTTGAGTGTAACTGGAGTGTTTGTTTGATTTTAATTTAGGGATAACCGGCCCTCGCTAATAATACGGGCGACCAGCTATCCTAAAATGAAGTTTTGGGGGGACAAGTTCTGCCGCCCGACCGCCCGCCCCATGACAGAAAATAATGAGTGCGGGCGGCCGCCCGGCCACTGTCCCCCTGCAAGATCTTGGATATTACTATGCGAGTTATTTTAATTGATAATTTAGTGTTCATGTGATAAAGAGAAAGATAGTGCATAGATAATTTTAAGGGGACGCTAAGTGCCGCCCGACCGCCCGCCTCACCACAGTCAGTGAGTGCGGGCGGCCGCCCGGCCACCGCCCCCTTGCAAGAGATTAGAGTTTAATTCTAAGCCTTTAACAAAATTCTTGGTTTATATGGTATGTGATAAGACAAATAACTGCAATTTTTATCAGCGTAAACCAATAAATACGATAGTTCTTATGTAAAGCGAAATGGTGCATTATTAGAATAACAAAGGTATTTTACAGATAGGATCTACTAAAGTTACAATATGACACTACTTATTATTAAATAACAGCTCAGGTTAAACCATTACCACAAAAGAGTTAATGTTTGCAAATTTATATAATTCGTTAAAGATTAAAGTTACATTTGTAAGTTTTAATATGTTAAATCTTAATTAGGTTGATAATCAATGCGCGATTTTATTCTCTGTATCATAGATCGCATTCGGGGGCAAAAAGTTGATGTAGCGCTATGTGCTGTATTTAGCTTGTGTTGGTCCTCAGTTACTTGTTTATTAAATGCATCGCAGTTGTGGCACTTTGTTTTGGTCTGATCTTTTTGGTGTGGGCATGATTTATATTCATGGTCGGACGATGCGCAATGTGAACAGATGGTTGTGGTAGCCTTACAATGCTTTCGCGTATGGCCATACTGCATGCACTTAAAGCAGTGCAAGATAGGTACGTGCTCCTCTGCATGCACCCGTTGGTGATCTATATTAATTTTACCTATTTGAATGAAGGCCTTAAAAGTGGATGGCGTCGTCATGAGTACAGCATTATACAAACGAGGATTTTTGTTGCCTTTTTTATAGTGGAATGAAATCTTATTGCTTTCATTAATTATATTTTTGAGCGGTTGATTTTGACTAATTATAATATCAACAAGATCCTTTGTTGGAACATCTACGGATATACCCTTTAAAGTAATCATGGGGCGAAGTGTCTTTGAAGCTTCAGCGGCAACTTCCGCATTGACGTCGTTAGTCCTGGATAATGCAATGTCACGCTGGGTTAGGTTAGGTTAGGTTAGGTTAGGTTAGGTTAGGTTAGGTTAGGTTAGGTTAGGTTAGGTTAGGTTAGGTTAGGTTAGGTTAGGTTAGGTTAGGTTAGGTTAGGTTAGGTTAGGTTAGGTTAGGTTAGGTTAGGTTAGGTTAGGTTAGGTTAGGTTAGGTTAGGTTAGGTTAGGTTAGGTTAGGTTAGGTTAGGTTAGGTTAGGTTAGGTTAGGTTAGGTTAGGTTAGGTTAGGTTAGGTTAGGTTAGGTTAGGTTAGGTTAGGTTAGGTTAGGTTAGGTTAGGTTAGGTTAGGTTAGGTTAGGTTAGGTTAGGTTAGGTTAGGTTAGGTTAGGTTAGGTTAGGTTAGGTTAGGTTAGGTTAGGTTAGGTTAGGTTAGGTTAGGTTAGGTTAGGTTAGGTTAGGTTAGGTTAGGTTAGGTTAGGTTAGGTTTTTTTTTTTTTTTTTTTTTTTTTTTTTTTTTTTTCCTCCATATCCTCCAACATGATCGGAGTTTTTATTTATCTATGTTATTCTTTCATACCATTTCTCGCATTTTCTACTTCTCGTACTTTCATTCTTCATACGGTTCTTTCTTTCATTCATCGTCTTGTATGCTTTACGTGGGTGGGACTCCCACCTATGTATACTCTTTATTTATTTATTTATATTGTTTTCGTAGGGGAAAAGACTGTACACAGGTTTTTCTTTATTTCTTATTCTATCTTACATTATATATATATATTTCTTATGAATAGGGGGTTTTATTTACATAGCCGGGTTTTTATTTGTTTTACATTTTGCATTATCTTTAACATTAGAGTTTTACAGTTTGTTCGTTTCAGATAAACTTCGTGTTTATTATTATAATATACATAGTTTATCTTATATCTACTTATTTCTATCTATTACTATTTTTATAATTTTTCCACAATATTCTAGGAATGTGTCTCTAATATACTTGTCTTTCATTATTTCACTGATATTTTCTACTTTCATTTCTTTCCCAATTTTGTTTTCTATTTCGTGTCTCTGTGTGCCAAACTGAGGGCACTCCGCTATTAGGTGCGGAATGCTTTCCGGTCTGCCGGGTTCACATATGCACGATGGGTCCTCCTTGCACTTAAATCTATGTAAGTACTCGGAGAATCCACCATGCCCTGTCATTAATTGTGTCACTGGACTCGTGAATTCGATTTTGCGGACCGTTTTGTACGCTGCCAGCGCATCCGGGAAGAACAGCTTTGTTATCGAACCCGTTTCGCCTGCAATGTATCTCCGATTCCACTCGTCGAGCGTGGCCATACGGATGTTTCGCTTCACGAATGAAACCGGACATTGGTCGTAGTCACGTTTACGTTTGGAGTCCGCAGCTGCTCCCTTGGCAAGTTCGTCTGCCCTTTCGTTACCTTCCAGCCCTGCATGTGCTTTTATCCAATGCAAAGCGATAATCTTGCCTTGGTGAGATATTGTTCTTATATTATCTCTCGCTTCTACTGCTAGGGGGTGGAGGCAACTGTAGTTCTGAATGGTTTGGAGGGCTGCCATGGAGTCGCTGTAGACCCCAAACGTATTTGCTTTGCTGTTTTTTATTTCTCTTGTTGCCACACAAATTGCGAGGAGCTCCGCCTGGTAGACAGTGCAGAACTTAGGTAGAGTTAGTTTTCGGGCTTTTGTCTCAGTTTCCCCCCGCCATATAGACAGTGAGGCTCCGACTCCTCCTCCTATCTTACTACCGTCTGTGTAAATTCGCACTTCATAGTTACTGTGATTGTGGACGTCGTTTTGGTCTACCAGGCTTATCAGTTTCAGCTCTTCGCGCTCCGCAGGATGAGGCATTTCTGCGGCTGGTGCCATTCTCTCCACTTCCCTGTCACCCAAACCCGGCTGCGGGACACCTCTTTTGGCCTCGTATAGCGAGGCCGCCTCTCGAACTCTGAGGTCGATTGGGAGAATCCCAGCCAGGATGAGCGCAGAGTGGAGGGAGACTGTGCGGTAT
>NC_086084.1:300000-398841 GCF_948474715.1 Cydia amplana
TTATTGCTAAAATAGTCTAAGAACATCAAAATCAAATTGCATCAACCAGTCAAATCAAGTTATAGCGAAATAAAAATACTCGATTGATTGGTGACATACCTGTGTGACGTCATCGGCCACGCTCTGGTGCACCGTGTCACGATGTACCGCTTCATGGGGCTCGGGTGCAGCTCTCCGTAGCTTTGCTAGCTCGTCCTGTCAAACAAAAGAGTTAGATTAGCTTTACTATTGAAAGTAATCTTGATTATTTTCATCACAATACTGTATTTTGTTAGGGTGAAATTTCCCCTCATGGGCCACCATTATTTGTAGAAATTAAAGAGCACAGTACATGTTGGACAATCGTAGTTGTCGTCATCTTGATCCTGAGATAAGAAAATGTTAAGAGTGTTAAAACATATCTTGTACACCAAATGTTGTCAGAATTAGTAAATAAAATATAGGTACCATTGTATTTGTATGAGGCTCAATATTATTATTTTTACCTGCACAATGGTCTCCACATCTTTCCAGTACCGCTGGTTTTGCTCCTGCTCTAGAGACTTGTACACAGCGATGTCAGCCAACAAGTCTTCAAGGTCCGGGGCTTGCAGACCGTTGAGGTACGTGTAGGGCTCGTGCATTTCGAGCGCGTCTACACACTGTTCTGAGCCCACATACCAAGCGAGTAGGTCGATCGGCTTCGCTGCAGATATAAGATGGGCATTAGTAACACAGCGGTGATAATTGTTTTATGTATAACTAACTTCCACATAGAAATATCTGATACGAAAAGTTTTTTTAACCTGTCGAATTGGGATTCGACAGTCAGAACGCTTATGGTGACGTCATATCGTGGGCGATATGACGTCACCATAAGCGTTCTGGCTCATATATGAGCCGTGGGAGCTGACAGATTAATTAGGGAGGGTAACCTACTCTGGACACTCTGGTACAGTCGACGTCAAAGATATATTTACACTTTTGCACCTTACTTCTTTGTAATAATTCGAAAACATATATTTGACGTCGACTGTACAAGTGAAACGCGTTGTACCGCAGTTCTACCTTCCTCGTTTTGCCTCAATCCCTAATCTTCTCGTGTTATCTATAGAGTAGACTCACCACGTCCGTCACGGATGCGGATCTGCGAGCGCAGCCTGGCTTGTTGTAGATGAAACGCGTCTTCTTGCCGCGCCCACGAGTCAAACTGCGCGGCCTCGCGCGCCCGGGCCGCGGCCGCCGTCTCGGCCTCGCGCGCCGCGCGCTCTGCCTCGCGCTCTAATCGACGCTGCTTCACCTACAGGACAGAAATGTGGATGAATATAACAACCCTTATACGCAGAAGTATCTTGGCAATTCTCTTAACTGCTGGCCGTAGTAGTGAACTCACAGTACCTACTGTCAACCAGAACTATAGAAATAGAAACAACTGTCAAGAATGGAATTAACTGGTGACAGAAGCCACCGGTCTACAAGACAGACTTGACCTTCAGCAGATGGTTATCATTTAGACGACTTTTACCAATTTCATATATTTTTTTTTACAAATACTGGAGTATTTAGTACATGATCAAATGGATTAAAGAAAGAAGTGATGGCTTTATTTAAAAATCTAAAGAGAAGAATAAACATATTTACAAAGTTACTAATGTCTCATACATAAACGAACGACAAACGAAAGGGTGCCATTTCATTTCAGTGAATAAATCAAATATCCACTAAATTCAAAATTTACCTTTTCCAGCTCAATCTTATTCTCAAGTTGTTTCTGCCGGTTCATAGCGTCGAGCTCATCTCTGCTGACCGCCTTCACACCTTCTTTAGCCAGCTTCTTGGTCCACACAAACGAGTGTGTGAGCGCCGAGTCTCCGAACGGATTGTCTTGGTTGGTGTAGCACTGATACTCGTTGTCCCAGCCCATTCGCTCCCGGCGTTTGCGCTCTTTTTCTTGCTTCGCTTTTAGACGGCGGGCTCTATGTATAAAGTTAAGATCATCAAATAATACTTCAAACAACAATTTTGGCAATGGCTCTATTTTCTACTTACTGATCTGATACTGATAAAGCAGATGTAATGAAAATCATACATAAAAATTAACGGGTTGCACTCCGTGAGTGCCGGCAGAAGTGAAAACTCAATGACATTGTAACAGTTTTTCGATCAGGTCTTACGCTTTCGTCTTACGGTCACGTGACCTGTCGCGAGTTTAACATTTTTTTCCCACCTCAAAAAGTGCACAGCGCTGCTAAAGAAGTTTTCACTTCAAAAAGAAATGTTCTGTTACATTTAGCAGACAGACAGATCACAGAAAAACTAGTATTGCAACACAAAATGCAATAATAAATCAAGTATAGCTTTTCTGTGAGTTATTCCAAAAATGTGAACAAATACAATCTTTGTGATACAGTTTTTTTTTAATACATAGTAATTTTTAAAACAAAGTAAACCCCAAGTAAATGGGATAAGGCCTGGGAAGAAGAAGAAGAAAGTAACAATAACAATATTTTAATTCATAATAAAAGTTTAGCAGGCAGTTACAGTGAACCCCGCACTAAGCATGGCCTGTATTCTGGGGGTCATGAGTCATGATCATCACGAGTTACCAGTAATAAAATTTATAATTAAACTAATGTGTGTAAGCTTGTTGTGAGGAGGGAGTGAAAAGTGTGTGAATGAAATCAAAGAATGTGATGACTGTAAAAGTGTGTTAGATTTAAGTGTGTTCGAGCGTTATGAAAAACTGAAACTGAACTCGAAGAGGAATGAAGAAGTAATCCTATGAGAATGTGGAGTTAGGGGTCACTTGGGAAGGATTCAGAATTTCTTCTGATTCGTCGAAGTTCCAAGACTTCAGCAGGTTTAGTATACGAATTTTGCCTCATTTACGTTACAGTACATGCACACTTACAATTATGAGTAGTAAGCTTACAGAAATTATTATTAATTAGTATTAATTCCCCAAAGAAAAAGCTAAATCCAAAATATTTATACTAAAACTTTACCGTTTCTCCTCTGGAGTCTCACTAGCCTTCTGCAATTCTTTCTGTTTCTTCCTCTCCTCTTTAAGTCTCAGGCGCTCCGCCTCCAGCCGCTGCAGCAGCCTCAGCTCCTCGTCCGTGTCACTACTACTCGACGAGCTGCTGCTCCTATTCTTCTTCTTCTTTTTCTTTTTACTTTTCTTATGTTTAATCTTCTCCCTGCTGGGTGACCTGTGTTTTGACGGCGCGGGTGACCGCGTTCGCGACCGCCCTTTGTGGTCTTTCCGTGAGCGATGGCGCTCCACTGAGTGGCTGCGTGAACGCTCTCGGCGTCTACTCACGTCGTTCCTTGAAGACCTGCAGGAAACAGCATTACATTGAATTAGAACATTGTTTAGCAGTTAACACAAACAAGTGAATTGTTTGATGCTGTAATACTTACATTTTTAATTATTAATGGTCCTTATGCGTCTTAATACATTACTTTTAACATGACCCTTACACAAAAAATGTTTATTTCAAAGATTTTTAGAAAATATAACGCAAAATGCAGCAGCTGACAAAGCTGAAGCAAAGCATCTGCTAAGTGTCAATGTCAACGTCATCTTGACAACTAATTTGTTTGGATTTGGTTTGAGCTATAAGTTTTGACGCCTGTATGTAATCGAACAGTTTTATCGGTATTTGAAAGAGATTTATTTGTATAGATGGTCAAACCAATTTGTCAGTAAATAGGAACAAAAAAAACTATACTCATCCTTTTCTTTTGGGTGCTAGTACTAGCGTAAGACAAAGATAGTATGACTCTCTCTGTCTATGTTTGAAATAAGACAGTCCTTTGACACACTATAGGCTGTTTGAGGTATGATTTAAAACTCTCTTTCATTGCTAATCTATGGTTTACCTCGTACTGTCAGACTGTCACCTAATTTATTTGTCAAATCGGAATTTTTTGACGAAAGTCGAAAGCGGAGAGAACGTAACTATTAAATTGGAATAATAATTAAACAATGTTTATTCAGTTTCTACATTAAATTTTACTTGTAATAACTAGCTACTAAACCCCATGGTTTGAAGCGTAGGCTCCGTCTTTGGAGTAACCTAATTTGTAACAATCAGCAGTGCAGTGTAACTTCGAAAATGTCCTTCCTACGGGGCTCTGAGAACTATGTTTGGTGCACGACTAGCGTGCTAGGTAAGGGCGCAACGGGCGCCGTGTTCCAGGGAGTCAACAAGAACAACGGCGAGCCCGTAGCGGTGAAAACCTTCAACCAACTGAGTCACATGAGGCCTCACGATGTGCAGATGCGGGAATTTGAAGTGCTGAAGAAGGTTAAACATGAGAATATCGTCAAGTTACTCGCTATTGAAGAGGAGCAAGAGGGCCGTGGCAAGGTATAATACTAGTTAATGCTTCATTTGTACTTGTTTTAATAACTTGTATTTTACTACCACTATCAATAATGTTTTTGTGTCAAGGTCATTGTCATGGAGCTGTGCACGGGTGGCAGCCTCTTCAACATTCTCGACGACCCAGAGAACACCTACGGCTTACAAGAACATGAGTTCTTACTTGTCTTGGAACACTTGACAGCCGGCATGAAACATTTACGTGACAACAATCTAGTGCACAGAGATTTGAAACCTGGAAATATTATGAAGTTTATCAATGAGGATGGCACTACAACATACAAACTTACAGACTTTGGGGCAGCTAGAGAATTACAAGAAGAAGAACAGTTTGTTTCTTTATATGGTACTGAGGAATACTTGCATCCGGATATGTATGAACGGGCAGTGCTCAGGAAGCCTGTTGGAAAGAGTTTTGGGGCCACAGTGGACTTGTGGTCTATAGGGGTGACGTTGTACCATGTGGCGACGGGCCAGCTGCCTTTCAGGCCATATGGGGGTAGGAGAAATAAAGAAACCATGTTTTATATCACTACTAAGAAGGCTTCAGGAGTTATAGCTGTGAGTATATACAAAAAGCCTAATTATTTAGTTATTAATTTAAGAATTGCCTCTAACAATTAAAATGAGGTGAATGAGCCTGAATGAGGTTAGTATGAATTAATTCACAATTTCAATAACAATTTAATTCAATCAAATGTATCATTTTTAATACGAAATATCATTTGATATTTACCAGTCGCTTTTCGGTGAAGGAAAACATTGTGAGGAAACCAGACTAATCCCTAAACTGGCCTAGTTTACCCTCTGGGTTGGAAGGTCAGATGGCAGTCGCTTTCGTAAAAACTAGTGCCCACGCCAATTACTGGGATTAGTTGCCAAGCGGACCCCAGGCTCCCATGAGCCGTGGCAAAATGCCGGGACAACGCGAGGAAGATGATGATGAAATGTATCATTTTTAATTGATTTGTTTTACTCAGTTTATAAATAAAAGATATTGAATCTTATGTTCAAACACTCAAATTTCATTGTAATTTGGAAGGTGGGCTGCTACACAGCTACAGTTCACTGTTATATTATATGGATTTACTTTTGTCAATGTTTTATCAATGGTTCATCCATTTCATTACATTGTTTTTTTTTTTAAATTTAATTACGTCGTTTATTTATTTTAGGGCACGCAAACAACAGAAAATGGCCCCATAGATTGGGCCAGAGAGCTCCCATCGCATTGCCAACTGAGTGTTGGTCTCCGCAAACTGGTGACACCATTACTAGCGGGATTACTGGAAGTGGACCCGCACAGGATATGGACATTTGAGCGGTTCTTCTCTGAGGTGCAAGCTGCCACCTCCACTACGGCTGTACACGTGTTCCATGTTAACAAGGCTTGCAGTGTTAAGGTATGTTACAGTTTTATTTATAGAAAACATATCTAGAGAAAACTTACCTTATGTTCTTAAAAATAAATGGTAATGTATGGAAACGATATTCACTTTATCAGCATCTGAGAACTATAATGTAATTCAAGCAATCTAGAGTCTGTTCGGAAAGAGAAGAGTTGTGGAATGTGTTGGGCTCCATACATTCCACGACTCTTCTCTTTCTGCACAGACTCTAATAGCTACTAATTGTAACTAGGTTCTTCTCTAAAAATAATAGTTTAATAAATTTAAATAAATACTCTAAAGAAACTAGGTCAAACGTGTGGTTATGTGCTTTAAATAATTTTTAATTATCAAAAACTCATTAAAACACATGTGAAGTGAATTTACAGGTTGCATGTTTTATAATAATAAATAATTTTGGCTCTGTAAAGAGTAGCTGATTTGACTATATTGTGGCCAGTTGTTCTGAGAAAAAAGGGTAAAAACATAAGTAGTATAGGTACTACTTTTATATAAATCAATAATATTCCTTACAATAAAGTATTGAGTTTAGCCGAGTGTGCTTAAACAACAATGCTCTTTGTTGTAACACTCTTTAACTTACGTAATGTAGTTTTAACACAAAGGAAATCATTGTTTATTTACTAGAACAATGATTTGCCTAAATTTTTTGATCAGTAATAAGAAAACTTGTGCTTTGGGTACCTATTATTCCTATTACACTTAACTAAATATTTTATTTAAGGAATAACAGGGTATTTGGTAATAAAATACCAAAAAGCAAACTTTTTTCCAAAAGATATAAATCCTTCAAGCCAACTTTTTAGCCTGCCGAGCCACATTGTAGTTAAAGTCAATGAAATTGGTACTTGAAGTAATTTTATTGACAAAAACATCAAAATTTAAGTTGGCATAATGTGGGTATACCGGACTATGCCGTTGAAGGGTTAAGGTCCCTAATTCGTTTTGTCAATTATCCCTATTAAGTTTATCCCTTTTGACCGACACATGTGACAACAGATACAATTTAAATTACATTAATTACCTACAATAATGTTTTAAATTCGATGTGTACTTTGGAAGTGTTACAAAGTTACAAACCACAAAAACATACAAAACCCAGTGACCCACATTTATCCCAAACTCTCTAGTTTTCGAGAACATGAATGTGTATTCATTAACGAATGTTGTTGTAAACATGAGCATCTAACTTAACCGGGCTTGAATCAGCGTCATTATCATTATATTACAGTTGCATAATCCATAGGGCCCTGTAATATGCCCGCAAAATGCGACCGCATCGACACAGCTATAACATTGCAAACAGTGCCTTAACCTTATAAGGGGGCATCCGTTAATTATTTGAGACGTTTTGAGGATTTCAAAATAATCACAACCCCCTCTCTCCCCTGCGTGAGATTTAGTGAGATTCGGCATGCGGAATATACTCGACAGTCGGAGGTTGTTATGGAGTCATGATACTGCGTAAAGTGTTAGCAGTGGTTGCGCAAGCGGCGCGAAACAATAGCTCACCTCAGTCACCTCACCTTGGCGGAAATTTGAGCGCGGCCGCGGGTGAAGGCTGATCGAAAGTCTATGGATTATGGATGCCTCGTTTACAGTTTTTTTTTCTATCTAGTTTATAGTTCAAATAAGTTTTTTTGTGTAATAAAGAATCACGTACTTTTCTTTGAACAGTCATCTATTTACTATACCTCCTCAACTCCTCATTGTGAAAATTGTAATAAACTCATTGAGGTTAAATTGTGTTTTTATGACCTAGTTGCTATGGCCACCTTCGGGTCTCTTTCCAAGTTTCCATCATCATCCAGATGTCACCCAGTGTCACATCAAGGATTCTGGTTTGGAAGGGGCTGATTCGGGAATTTCTGGATTTAGGTACGTTTCGCAAGGGGCTCACCCAATGAGCTTAGATTTAGGTAGGAAACCTCGACTCGTCAATTGATTTGAAAATGATGATTACCTCCTCCCTCGCCCGTCCCTCGTCAGGTATTCATGAAGCCCGAGGACCGTTTCGAGCAGCTCCAAACGGCGCTCCTCGAGCAATGCGGCGTCGTCGCCGAGTCACAGGTCCTACTGTACGCCGACCGGCTGCTGCTCAACGATGTGGACGAGAACACCCCCGGACGGAGTTACCCCGCCACCACCGCCACGGAACCGCTCTTGTTGTTCAATAAGAGCTCGACGAGTGTGAGCTTGGCGCCGGAGCCTGACGCTCCGAAGTTTCCCGTGTTCCCGAATATTGTGTCAGTTGAGAATGACGCTAGTCAGGCTAAGGTTAGTGATACTTACAACTCTTAGCGCCACTTGCACCATTCCACTAACCCGGAGTTACCCGGTTAAACCCGGAGTTACCATGGTTACCAGTACAATTTGACACTTGGTTAACGCTTTAACTGCTTAACCCCGGGTTAGTGGGGTGGTGCAAGTGGCCCTTACAAAGTTTAACTAATCCATCTACTATAGAGTGAAATGAAAACACACCGGACGAGAGACGAGAAAAAATGTAGGCACGAAATTTCGATCTTCCACACAAATTTTGATTTATTTTTATTTATTTATTTATACAAGGAATTCCAACAGCTATGAATGATACATTAGACTTTTTAGATAGCATTACAGAGCCAATTTTAGGAACTCGCAAATAGAAATTGATCCTGATTTTATCAGGTAATTTATATCCAATATATTTTATTCGATTTATGGGCAATGGGCATGTCGCGATTTTTTTCACACAAGCTTTAAATCATTCTTTATTTTGTGCAGACGGCATGTAGCGTAGGCCATGTAATCAAGCGGCGAGTGGAAGCCCTGGCCGCCGCGTCCCAGCTGTGCGGCGCCGCCGTGGCGCGCTGGGGAGCCCTGCTCGGCGCCCGGCTCGCCGCCGCGGCGCAGCGCACCGACGCGCTCGCGGCGCACGCGCAGAGGCTGCACGACGCGGCGAGGGCGCTCGACCTGCTCACACAGGTACAGAATACCTGTCTTACTCACACAGGTGCAAGTTGCGGACCCTGCTCGTCGCTCGGTCGGTGGTCGCTTTGCAGCGCACCGACGCGCCCGCAAATTACAGAAATTAGGTACGTCCCTCATTCCTTCAACGCGATCGATGTAAGTTCTGTCAGGGTCGCCATGTAAAGAAAGGATTGGGGTTGAGAGTAAGCGAGAAATTGAATCGAATACACAACTTATTAAAATGTTCATTAAGAGCCAACAGGAATGGTCATTTCTCCATACAAACGTACTCGACTGTTTCCTCCGTGGGTTTTGAAGCTAGAGCAATGATTTTTTCAACACAGATTAATATTGTCAATATCTGTGTCGGACCGTTTTGCTTTTTTTGATATTTTTGTTTTTTAAGGCGCTAGAGCCCTTCAAAAATGGTCAAAATGGCCTAATTGACTATGCCGCAATGAGAGGCGCGCTATTCAAAACATATATCAATTAGCCAAAAAAGCAAAACGGTCCGACACAGATAATGTCATAATCATTTAGATTTCCAAATTTGGTTACGATTGGTTAAGTTTTGGAGGAGGAAACAGTCGAGTACGAAACCTCGATTTTTGATATTTTTACGCAGGATTTTTCGCCTTGTCCTTATCGCACTAGTTTTAGGAGCCGCTTCCGTTAGCGAGACGGGTATATTTACCTAAAATATTTAAATCTCAGCTCCTGTTGGCTCTTAACATTATTTCCATGAACGTTACTTATCAGGTGAACAAGCACCACGGCGGCGCCGAGTCGGAGCCGGAGTGGTCCCCCATGGCGGGGCTGGTGGCGCGCGAGGGGGCCGCGCTGCGGGCCGCGGCCGCCGCGCTGGCGGCGCGCCACGGCGGCGCCGGCGCGGCGGGGCTGCGCGCCGAGTGGGCCGCGGCCGCGCGCCAGGCGCCCTGCGTGCACGACCAGCGGCTACACACCAGGGCCAAGACCCTCGTCGAGCGGTGAGTGTCCCACCTACAGCCGCGCTGGCGGCGCGCCACGGCGGCGCCGGCGCGGCGGGGCTGCGCGCCGAGTGGGCCGCGGCCGCGCGCCAGGCGCCCTGCGTGCACGACCAGCGGCTACACACCAGGGCCAAGACCCTCGTCGAGCGGTGAGTGTCCCACCTACAGCCGCGCTGGCGGCGCGCCACGGCGGCGCCGGCGCGGCGGGGCTGCGCGCCGAGTGGGCCGCGGCCGCGCGCCAGGCGCCCTGCGTGCACGACCAGCGGCTACACACCAGGGCCAAGACCCTCGTCGAGCGGTGAGTGTCCCACCTACAGCCGCGCTGGCGGCGCGCCACGGCGGCGCCGGCGCGGCGGGGCTGCGCGCCGAGTGGGCCGCGGCCGCGCGCCAGGCGCCCTGCGTGCACGACCAGCGGCTACACACCAGGGCCAAGACCCTCGTCGAGCGGTGAGTGTCCCACCTACAGCCGCGCTGGCGGCGCGCCACGGCGGCGCCGGCGCGGCGGGGCTGCGCGCCGAGTGGGCCGCGGCCGCGCGCCAGGCGCCCTGCGTGCACGACCAGCGGCTACACACCAGGGCCAAGACCCTCGTCGAGCGGTGAGTGTCCCACCTACAGCCGCGCTGGCGGCGCGCCACGGCGGCGCCGGCGCGGCGGGGCTGCGCGCCGAGTGGGCCGCGGCCGCGCGCCAGGCGCCCTGCGTGCACGACCAGCGGCTACACACCAGGGCCAAGACCCTCGTCGAGCGGTGAGTGTCCCACCTACAGCCGCGCTGGCGGCGCGCCACGGCGGCGCCGGCGCGGCGGGGCTGCGCGCCGAGTGGGCCGCGGCCGCGCGCCAGGCGCCCTGCGTGCACGACCAGCGGCTACACACCAGGGCCAAGACCCTCGTCGAGCGGTGAGTGTCCCACCTACAGCCGCGCTGGCGGCGCGCCACGGCGGCGCCGGCGCGGCGGGGCTGCGCGCCGAGTGGGCCGCGGCCGCGCGCCAGGCGCCCTGCGTGCACGACCAGCGGCTACACACCAGGGCCAAGACCCTCGTCGAGCGGTGAGTGTCCCACCTACAGCCGCGCTGGCGGCGCGCCACGGCGGCGCCGGCGCGGCGGGGCTGCGCGCCGAGTGGGCCGCGGCCGCGCGCCAGGCGCCCTGCGTGCACGACCAGCGGCTACACACCAGGGCCAAGACCCTCGTCGAGCGGTGAGTGTCCCACCTACAGCCGCGCTGGCGGCGCGCCACGGCGGCGCCGGCGCGGCGGGGCTGCGCGCCGAGTGGGCCGCGGCCGCGCGCCAGGCGCCCTGCGTGCACGACCAGCGGCTACACACCAGGGCCAAGACCCTCGTCGAGCGGTGAGTGTCCCACCTACAGCCGCGCTGGCGGCGCGCCACGGCGGCGCCGGCGCGGCGGGGCTGCGCGCCGAGTGGGCCGCGGCCGCGCGCCAGGCGCCCTGCGTGCACGACCAGCGGCTACACACCAGGGCCAAGACCCTCGTCGAGCGGTGAGTGTCCCACCTACAGCCGCGCTGGCGGCGCGCCACGGCGGCGCCGGCGCGGCGGGGCTGCGCGCCGAGTGGGCCGCGGCCGCGCGCCAGGCGCCCTGCGTGCACGACCAGCGGCTACACACCAGGGCCAAGACCCTCGTCGAGCGGTGAGTGTCCCACCTACAGCCGCGCTGGCGGCGCGCCACGGCGGCGCCGGCGCGGCGGGGCTGCGCGCCGAGTGGGCCGCGGCCGCGCGCCAGGCGCCCTGCGTGCACGACCAGCGGCTACACACCAGGGCCAAGACCCTCGTCGAGCGGTCAGTCTACTATGTCTGGCCCGAGGCTTGAATATCTCCACCCTGCAGTTCTATATATAACCATAGATAGGTTATACTCATACTTGAGGAGCACAAAAAATACTTTCATATTTATTTCTGTGCCTACGAATAAATCTGTTATTTTTGATTAATTTTCTCATTCCATCCATCTTTGTTACACTCGTTGTTAAACATAAAGTCGTATCTTTCTCTTATGGTGTGCGGGAGCTCGTTAATACGTGCACATTTATCGCTTGTCCAGCCGCGCCTAAAGGTAACTTGTCCAATTTGTCACAAGTTAAGCGCTTCAATTTTGGAACGCCTAATAACCTATCTTGAGTTATAAATCATTGTCTAACACCGATAGTTTAACCCGGCTATGAGTGGAGCTTGCGTCTTTGCAATAAGGTTCACGAATTGTTCGTTATCAGTGTGGACCTTCATAGAGCCATAGAGAAAAAAATACATAGAGTGCTCACTCCATACATCAGTTTTAGTACCAAAAAGACTATTAGCATCTAGCATCGAGTAGCGGAACTATCAGTACTGCTACTTGACAATAGATGTAGCACCGACCGGAAAGTCTTATGCTGTTGAGATAAGACTTTCCGGTCGGTGCTACATCTATTGTCAAGTAGCAGTACTGATAGTTCCGCTACTCGATGCTAGATGTAGATACTGAAATTAATAGTCTGAACTGATGTATGGAGTGAGCACTCTATGTATTTTTTTCTCTATGATAGAGCGGTAAGTAGATGTGATTCAAAACTGTCTGTTGCTCCCTACACAGTGTTTTGGAGAAGGGATTCATTGACGGGTTGTTGTCTATAATCTACGGTTTATCTTTCTCGCTATCTGTCCCGTCCGTACTTTCAATTCTGGAATTTATTTTTTATTTTTTTATTTTATTTCAAAACAAGTTAAACAGCATAACAGTATAAATACCAAACCACTGTTAACTTACACAGAATATTATAAGAAAAAGAAAACAGTATACAAATTACACAATATTAACACACGATAATGTACCATTTTAAACTGTAGAAGGACGTGCATCCATCTTCTCACAAAACCTCAAACATTCATCACGCACAACCACCTGTCTGCCTGCAAACAAATCACACTGAGAGGCTGATGCAAGGATGCGCATTCAAAAGGAGCAAAGAACGAACCAGAGGGAAATTCCTACGTAAAGGCTTGGCCAGACACAGAGCGCGACGCAGCGACGCGTCCGCGCCGCGCGACCGCGGCACATGCTAACAGGTTACCGACGTCAAACAGACTGCGTCCCGCCCAGGGGGGGAACACTAGAAATGTAGTTAACGTCAGTAAAGATGCAGGCGATTTCTATATTTTGCCCCCGACAACATACTATTGCGTAAAGTTGACTTCCGATTACACAAACTACGTCACCAGATGGCACTATAAAATTCATATAATTTTAGTGGCATTAATATTAAAATTAAAATAAGTACGAATTAATATTTTTAATTATTATAATTTTCAATTAATTTCACGAAAAAATAAGAATTTTGTTAAAATGTGATTTAATTATACTGTTTGTTTATGCTGGCAACACTTGCATAACCGCCAAGACCATAGATTGGCTTAAAGGTCTCGTAACCAGGCCATAAAATTAAAAAAAAAAAAAACAAACAAGACCATAGAGGTACAATCATATATAGATGAAATGGGCGAGGAGCCAGTTGACCGAACAAGATGCACTTATGGAACTTTTAGTATGAGTAGCAGAGAACGCGCTTTTGAAATAACCCGACCAAATTACGTAGGTTATGTTTGGTAGGTTGTCAGGAACGTCAAAACGTGTTTTTAATTTGGTCGCATTACGTATGTTCTGTCCCTCACGGACGCACGCGTATAGCTCATCTAAGTATATAATACTAGGTGTATGGCCAAGACATGCAATTTTTTAGCTGTCACTGTAAGAGCGTAAATTAAAAATATTTTAGTGATGGTTGAGCCATTTTCTTCGTTATGGTTTGGTTATGGTGCTGGAGGAAATTAGATTAAAGCCCGAATGAAAACACATGCCTGCCCTGCCCTGCCATGCCCTGTTGTGAAAACCTCCAGAAAGTGCGTTGAGTTCTGTGTTATTTTGTGCAATATGGACGCTATTTTAGAGTAAATTTATTTCGTGGTAGGTATCTAATAAGTACCTACTTTTGATAAGTTACGCCACTATCGATAAATCTGCTACAATGCCTAGACTATGTGCTTGTATTGTGCATAGTAAATTATTCAAATTTTCTTTTTAACATGTATTTTCTTGTGTGTGAATGCTTTTTCACCACACTCGCTTTCTTTTCTATTGTTTACCTAAAATTGTACTTTCCTAGCGATAATGTGATGTAAAACATGTATGCAATAAACATATTGAATTTAATATTCTGTTTTTTTCTTTATTCCATTATTGATAACATTAACCTTTTCCACATAATGTTAGGTCTACTTGGGCGGTTTACAAGTACATTTTTTTTTTGATTTCTTGTAAACAATGAAAGGTTTTTGTTACAAGAAACCAAACAAAAAATGGACTTGTAAACCGCCCAAGTAGACCTAATATTATGTAGAACGAAAGTACACATATGGATGCATATGTAGTTGTGCACGCACACAAACATACTTAGTTGCGGCGGAGAATCAGAGATGGTGCGTTCAAATGAGTTTCCATAAAATGCTTCAAGAGGGCTCTCTTTACCTATATACTTACTTTACTCTTTGGTCCCGCCGGTATCACGTCCCGCTTCTGTCGCGCCCCGCACCGCGCGGCCCCTTGCGTCCGCGCAGCGCTGCGCCGCGCGGACGCGGCGGGCCGCCGCGTCGCGCTGGCTCACATCAGTCGGATCGGACGTTAGGCAGCGAGCGGTGGCGCGCGCGATGAGGGCGTGTTGAGAGCGCGGTCCGCGCGCGCCCTGTTTGAACAGTCATCGCGTCGGCATCACGCGGCGCTGCGTCGCGCCAAGTCGCGCTCTGTGTCTGGCCAAGCCTTTATAGTTAGAAATAGATTTACCTTAATTCCCCTACTCTACAAAGTGTGTGTTAGCAGTTTGCGCGAGTCCTGGCAGCACCTGGTCCGCGACCGCGCCACGCGCGCGCTCACGTACAACGACGAGCAGTTCCACGTGCTGGAGCGCATCACGGTGGCGGAGGCGGGGCGGCGCGCGCGCGCCCTACTGCAGCGGGCGGCGCCCATGGCGCGCGCCCGGGCCGACGCGCTGCACGACTGGTACCAGGTCAGTTAAGCTTTGGATTCCTCCGAAAACGGTGCCGTGATATAGCGGCCGCAAAAGACGGCCGTCTTTACGGTGGCGACATGTGGAAAGTACCACGGCGTCATAACACACCGTCATCCACCAAGGCCAAAGCGGCAAATTTGAAAAATGTAGGCCCGATGGGATAACGTCCCATAGAAAATTTGAATTTCGCGCCTTTTCCTACTGATAAGATTTGCTTGATCATCTATAATTTACTTGGAGGATGTAATATCATCAGAAGAGAAAAATAATCGTAGTACGGAATCATTTATTCAAATCTCGTGTCATTTATTCAAAATGGCGTCACCGCTATCTAATAAAACGTTCACGAAACTATCGACACCGTCATGACGGCCGTCATCTTACGTTACGTTGACAATCAACGTAACGTAACGCCGTCTAGGAAACCGCGCCATCTTGTTTACATAGACAACGTTCTAGTGACGTCAGTCAACGCTATATAGCGGCCGTAATATGACGGCACCGTTTTCGGAGGAATCCAAAGCTTTACACGCAGTGTTGGCACACTTGACAAGATTTTATTATCTACGTAAATTTGGACGGTTATTTCCAACTGTTTACCATCTTGCACTAAAGGTGATCGTGTGTTCAGGTGGCGCAAACGGTGTGGCTTCAAACGTGCATACTGGACAAGGACGCGAGCGGCGCGGAGCTCAAGCTGCTAGCCTTGGCCGCCAGGCTGCAGGACGCCGAGCTGCGCGCTCGTGTACAGTTACAAGACCATGTGAGTATAGTTTGTAGCTTTCTAGTAGACCCCGAAGGCTTATCCTATTGTCTATTGTTCAGTAAAACCGCACGTGCTACTTACCTGCAAAAAAGGGTCCTAAGTATTCTATTTGGCACCTGAGCGCGGGCTAGTCCAACGCTCAAAAAACCAGTGTAGGTGCGCTCTCCGATAACGCGCCTTTGTTACGCATCTCGATGACACATTTTAGACTGGTTCTGTAGCGTTCGACTCGCCGGCACTCAGTAACCGAAGTACCGATTTTTTATGCAGGTGGTTGTGGCACGTGGCACGAGCGGTTTTTCTTAACAATAGACAACAGGATTAGCCTTCGGGGTCTATTAGAAAGCTACAAACTATACCTGTATAACATGTTCGCTGATGCTCATGTGGACGGTTTCCACGCGACACTGCGCAAGCGCAGCGCCGCGACGCTCCGCAGGGTGCGCGGCAGCCGCCACAGTCTCCTGGCCGTCGTGGCTGGCAGACGGGACAGTGGCCTGATAAGGCACAGGCCCTCTCTGCATTTATCTTTAGTACCTAAGATAGTTATTTAAGTTTATTTTAAGTTAACCTTAGCTATAAGTTTTAAGGTGACGGTAGAGGTGGGTAAATTTTCAGATTCTGTCAATTTACCCCATTTCACACACAAGCGCACTTCACGCACACTACCTCACTTTACTGGGACAGGTCACTGACCCATCAAGTTTTTTTTAAGATAGCGTTTTGAGTTTAGTGGCCTCCTTTTAGGAAAAGCGTTCCATTGAAAGAAGAAAGAGAAACAATACATTTAATCTTGCTTTCCTTGTCTGTTCATGTCACACGTGACGTATTTAAATTCTAATAATAATTCATTTGGTTGTTGACAATTTTCTACATTATGGCCATAGAATTAGAATAGACAAGAACAACTGTCAATCTTCAAAAGTGCGACCAAAAATGAAATGCAAGTGTGTGCGTAAATTGTCTATGTGAGATCAAAAATAGTGATGTCATGTTACAACATATTAATAATCTGTCGGTGTTTGATTGCTTTATCGACTACTTTTTCAAATGTATTATTTTAAACGTTAAAATTCTACGACATTATGATGTATAAAATAAACTAGAGATGCCCCGAATAGTGGTTTTAGCCGAATAACGAATACCGAATATTCGGCCCCTCTCTCGGCCGAATACCGAATATTCGGCATGACATGCGAACATTTTGAGTCACAATTATTATGAAACCTGATCGCTAACAAAGCTCAACCTTAGCTAAGATATATTTTTGTTGAAAAGCATTAATGAATAGAGTCAAACAAAACAGACTCATGATAAAAATGAAATGTTTTTTAATCAAGAAATGCTCAAAAAAGGGTGTTCGTATTTACCAACTTTCCAAGAACACATTATAAATATTCCTACATAGTTTTTGGTTATTTTTATTGTGCAATTTTTCTTTTTAAGTAGGTGCAACAGATATTCGGTATTCGGCCGAATAGTAGGCAACATTCGGCCTAATACCGAATATTCGGCAAAGTGGCCGAATAGGCCGAATACCGAATAGTTGCCGAATATTCGCGGATCAAAATCATTACAGCCTTATCGTAGTCTAACTCTTACTGTGTTGGAAAGTGAAGTTTAAATTTACTGCTAAACATCTGCACCTTCAAAATGGTATAACAATCGTTATTATTTGAAGTCGGTTATAAAGGTTAATATCTTAATTATGTCTCGTGAAGAAATGATTACATAGCTATTAATATACCGACAAGTTATCGATACTGTCATCTGAACATTTTGTCAAGCCCTAGCGTAAAGTAACAGTTTATGTTTTTACACAATATATTTTAAATTATTGAGTAATATGATAAAATATTAGCACACAAAGGAAGAAAAACTTATAATCAACTGTATAAACCGGCTTCTTACACTTTTTATGCTGTTAATTTGACAAAATATCGTTAAGAAAATTTCGCTCGGAATATCATTATTCCTCTGAAATGAGTATTTGCTAGGTTTATTTGGCCCCGTGACACTGAAATCCGGTACACTACAAGACACTATCTTCATTGTATTACTTTATCAAATAGTTTTCTTCCGAATTTGTGTATATTTTTCAAATTGAAAATTACGGTGATACGCTCTTGGCCGTCCGCGGCCGTCGTCAAATTCAAAAATGGTCACGTTTTCTCATTTGTAGTCTAACTCTTTCGCACTCATGCGATGTTCATATACGTGATGGCTTCCCTTTCGCACACTTCAGCTGTCTGTCAAGCGCGAGCGCGAAAATGACAAGTCTGTGATTATGGCTTTGTCGAGATACGCGTTTTCTAAAGTTAAACCGAATAAAACCAGATGTCATTAAGTCAGATGTAAAATTTTATTTACTACTCTATACGACTTTTCATAAGGCTCAAAATCAATTAAATGAGAATTTAAATAAATAAAGTTCCGGCAGGGTGCAAAATTTAATTAAGGCGGACAAAATAAAATTTGAAAATATATGGAAACAGTGTTGGCTAATGTACCCCTAATATCTTACACTACTTACTATTAAATTAATACAATTAAAATAAAAAATATTATACCGGTATTCCACCGGTATTATTTCAGTGCTGAAGCGATTATCTTCGATCGTAGCCTTGATAATGTAGGTGTTGATAGTTACTTACGGCGGTAGGAGCGGCAATGAACCCCGTGCAGAGTAGAACGTGAGGTGCGTTGGGATAAGTGCATATATCTACTTATAATTCTTTGGCTGGTTGGTACCCTCTATATTTTATTTTTTGTTTTACTGTTATTAGGTTAAGGGAGTTTTAGGGAGTGAAAAAAAAATGATTTTCGTTTTATGCGCTCGCGTGATTGCCGATGGATTATAATTAGACAAAAGAACTTGTTTTCCACGCATCGAATGTAGATCCCTATGACACTTCCTCCAAGTCTTCTCCAATAATGTTTATACCGTATTTTAATTACCTACCTTAAATGTTACATTTCTAAATATTTTTTTTGTGCTATACATACTTCAAAAAAATCGCTGGAGGCCTAGCGGTAAGAGCGTGCGAATTGCAATTCCGGCTCGTACCAATGAGTTTTTCGGAACTTATGTACGAAATACCATTTGATATTTACCAGTTGCTTTTCGGTGAAGGAAAACATCGTGAGAAAACCGGACTAATCCCAATAAGAGCCTAGTTTACCCCCTATGGGTTGGAAGGTCAGATGGCAGTCGCTTTCATAAAAATTAGTGCCCACGCCAATTTACGGGATTAATTGCCAAGCGGACCCCAGGCTCCCATGAGCCGTGTCAAAATGCCGGGACAACGCGAGGAAGATGATGATGATGTGACACATACTTCCAAAAAATCTACAAATATTTTACGTGACAACTGCTTATAAGTAAATATTATGTAGGTACACTTATAAAGTATAAAGTAGAAAATATCTTATAGGTACATAATATAAAAACCGATCATGTACGAGTAGGATTCACTATGGGTTCCACGGTTACACATTTTTATTGCATATTTTTTGTTTAAGACCAACTCACCTATTATAGGACATAGGTCTTCCATTAATCTTTTGGCGTTGAACTATTTTTGGTATATGTATTTATGTAATACAATTCTGAGTTAGGTTATGGTACATTTTTGCTCACCTACTTATAGTTATGTATTATATCTGATATGTGAGATACCAAACCTGATACCAAAAATCGCCGCAAAGTTAAAAGTTCATTTATTTACGTTACTCATCTTCGGATCACCGACTTACTACTTCCTTACTTGACATATGTGTACTAAATTTCAATTGAACTAGTCCAGTAGTTACGGTGAAAATTGGCTTTAACAAAATGGCAGACACACGAGTGATCTTATAAGGGAGATTATTTTCCTTGAGTGAATGGTATGCATTTACCCCAATGCACCTCACGTTCCACGCGGCGCGGCGTAATCTGGCCCCTATTTCACCACGGTGACAGGTACGACAAAAACATCACTGTTATTGACGCCATAGGCATCCATGGACTACAGTTACCGCTAACACTGATTTAAACTTTCACGATTTTTACACATTATTAAATTGTACAACGGAACCTCAAAACGTTCAAGCGGATAAACAAGACCAAGTGCGGGTAGTTCGAAAAACTCGCGCGGTTAGAAGATGCTGATATCAACTTAAGCCAGTCTTCTCCGAGACCACGGGGACAACGCCGTCCTCGAAACGTCGGAGGTAAATCTTAAAACTTAGATACGCGATTAAGTCCCGTTGTACAATTTAATAATACAGTTACCGCTTACCATCGGGCGGGCCGTATTCGTGTTTGCCACCGTCATTGTACCTATTATTAAAAAAAACTTTATTATATCGGATAAAACAGACATTTCTCTCGCGAAAAAATCTTGTGACAATTGTCACAAGATTTTTCAAAGAATTTTCGGTACGTCTTGACAGGAAATGAGTTCTGTGTCGCAATTTCGATACAATTGCCGTGTTTCTTGTGACAATTGTCATTAGCTTCGCAAAATAAGAATTTTTTAGTGGCAATATAATGGAGTTTATTTATTTATTAAAATGTTGGTGGCAAACAAGCACATCGCCCGTCCGATGGTAAGCGGTTACCGTAGCCTATGGAGGCCTGTGACGTCAGCAACAGTGATGTCGGCAACTGTCGCACCTGTCACCGTGGTCGTAGTGAAATAGGGGCCAGTAAGTACCTAATAATCGCAGTGGTCTTAAGTGTCACAGACCCTACTGGCGCTTAAGTCCTTTATGACAATTTCTGCCTATTTTAAATTGTTCAAAAAAAAAGAAACCGAATAATTATATCGGACTACCGAATTTTCACGAGAATCAGTTGAGAAATGTGATATGCAAAGGAGAAGAATTCGGACATACGAAAGCATTTTTGCCCAAGTTGAAACGGAGACCTTCGCCAACGCTCGGTCAATGATGGTTTAGGTACAGCTAGCTGCAGAGAAAAGGTACCACCCCTGCATACAATTATCTATCTGGTCGTACCTTTTCTCTGCAGCTGACTGTACACCTATAAAAATGGTTGTCCCTGCTGTAATTTTATACCGGTACCGTACTTTGTATTTCAACCGGTATAGTTTTACCTTCAAAACGAACCGGTATTGATAAATAATAACGGTACCATACCGCTTATACCGTAAAGAAAGCATGATGCAGTCTCTGCTTTGCACAATGATTGTGTGGACAAAATTCTTATAATCACCGAAACATACATACCTACGCACATAATGTCATTGAAATAAAACATTGTTATTTTATAGTAAATTTATATAATACTCGATATATACACATAACAATAACCAGACCGCAGCGGTATTAGCCTGTAAGCTTCATCTCTTGTCTCCAAATCCGCAAAAACTAGTTAGTACTAAATGCTGGTCTTGCTGTTATTTTATTCTTGAAGATTATGGCTTGTTTCTTGATTATTGAGAACAGCACGTAATCGCACACATATAGACGGAACGAACGGCAACAAAGTAGGTGTAGACACTAAGACTTTCAGGTATTAAACGAATTACGCTTCGTATTAATAGGTAAGTAATATTTAAATGAATATATAATATTCTCTAACGTAAATACAAGATTACAATTGACATCAAATGTCATTGACGTACAGAAGTCATATACTTTTTTTTTAATGACGCAAAATTGATACCAGCATAATGAAAATCAATCCCAATCAGTAAAACGAGTCTTTAAACTTTTTTCATTTTAAGCGGGTTTTGAAGGAACAAGTTACTTAAATTCATTTGTAATCGTATTGTTTTAGGATAGTTTACTGCTGTTTTCGATCGTTACGACCTGTAAATAACAACAAATCAAATTTTAAATAAATTTATTTACCCTGTTTTTTGAAATACAATTTATCTACTGGTATACATTTTCGTATGCGTATATGATGAAATGTCTAAATAATGTCAAAAACGAGCTACGACGACGTACACGTCTGCTTCGATCCAAGGCCAGCGGCCATCTGACTCGAAGAAGAATTTTGAGTGATGTCGTCAATGTATGGAAATTGTACGAAAGTTTACATTTGGGATTGAATTTCTGTGTTGTATTTGTGAGTAAAAATATAAGTAGATAATAATTTGCTAGTTTAGTTATCTAGCTTTCAAAATCACACAACAACTCAATTACTGTTAAAGGCAAAACTGTAATGCGTGTTGCTCAAACGGAACTCCATATTTTGATTTTTGGATACTTTTAGTGTCGATTTGTAGAGAATTACAGCAAATAAAAAATATTATGCCGTGAAGAGCCGGTACACGGCTTCTTCGTGAACAAATTTACGTATAATTTAATGCAGTTATTAAACATTTCTTGAACAAATTGATTGCACAAAGTGAGCTCTAAATCGAAAACGCCATATACCGTCCCCTTAAATTGTTAAGATGTACTAACAAAATATGGACCATGTTTGTCTGAAATAAATGCATTTTTTTTTAATAACCTTTTATACGAAAAGTAATACTGATAGGACATTTTTGTATAATTTTCCAATATTCAAAAAGGATTAATTTTGTTTATCTTGTAAACTAATGCCCTTACGCTTTTGTATTTGTTTTTGTTTTATGGCATATTTCATTTTAATATTTTCATCGACAGTGCTAGTAGACAGGAAAGTATGCATAACTAAAATTACCTACATATTATTATTATTAATACTTTATTTCGGACATCACAGATCCATAAAAGATTAATGATATAATTGTAGATTTGAAGTTACGATTATAACGCACTTATCGCCTACCCAGGAATGACAATACTATCAAACTTTTCAGCTAAACAACAAAGTGGCGGATCGTCCCGTCGACAAAGCCAAGGAGGCGGCGCGCGGGCGCGGCGGCGGCGGCGGCGGCGTGACGGCCGCCGGCGTCGGCGTGCGCGCGCTGCTGCTCGCGCACGACGACCTCGCCGCCGCCGCCGCCAACAACGCCGCGCTCGTCGCCCGGCTCGCCGCGCTCGCCGCCGAGCTGCAGCCTTAGCGCCGTCACCACACCGCGCACTGTCACTCTAGTGCCGACTGTGTGCAACATCGCAAGTTTAGTGTACAGCAAAGTGACGAATGTACAGTCAGATACAGTGAAGAGCGCGTGTTTAGTGAATCCAGTGTGCAACACGGGTCTCGCGAGCCCAATGTTGATCACTCTAGTGGCAAATGTCACGGCCCGGCCGGTGAGTGTGCTTGCGAACATAGTGCGGAGTGTAATCGGAACTGTGATGATAAACTTGAGTGCGAACAGTGTAGTAAAAAACTAGGAACTTATAAACTTCAGTACCGATCTGAGTGTGCGATAGAGCGTAATGGAAATGATAATTCTAAACTCGTTGAATGCAATGGGAACTATGCTAGTGGAACGGACAGTGAAACGAATACGGACAGTTTGAGTGATAGTGAGACTCCGTCGGTGACATCTGGTGTCGGAACGGTGATCCATGAGTCGGTGAGCTCGAGGGATGTGACCTCGCTGGATGATGAGGTCAAGGAGAAGGGCCGGAAGTCGGCTTGTGTTGTTACATAGAGACATTAAAATACATACTATTAGATTAGCACTTGCCATTTTAATACATATTGGCAACATTATGATGAAACAGCAAAAATTACATTGTTTTTTATGATACGGTATGTATAGGGCCAGGGCCAGTCTTTAGTTATTGTTTTTATATGATATTTAATGTTGGCACTAAAAAATAAACCAACTCGAATGTCAAATGCTAGAGTCTGTGCGGGAAAGAGTCGTGGAATGTATTGGACCCCATACATTCCACGACTCTTCTCTTTCCGCACAGACTCTAGGTCAAGTATTTATACCCTTACCTATAAGTGATTGATCTGCATTTTTTTTATATTAATGGTTGTTCACAGTATTTTAGAACCTACACATGCCAATGCCAACTATATGGTGTTTTCAGATGAAAAAAAGCTACAATTTTAATATTATCAAAAGATTTGAGGCTATTTTTTTATGAACTAAAAAATACAAATGTTATATTTAGGTAATAAACTAAAGATCTCTCGATGTATCCTTCCAAATAGTTCCAAGAAATTTAAACTTCCATTTATTAATTATTTGAACTGAGAATAGATCTCAACCATGTAGAAAATGTGTGTGCATGTGTGTGTGTGTGCTAGGTAGAAAAAGAGTATGCACTGGAGATATTTTAGACACTATCCAAAAAAGCAATATATTAAGCACACTGTAGAATTTGAAGACCAATAAAGAATAGTTTAAGGCCATGATGCCAAAATCCTCATTGAATGAATTTATTGCACTAAGTATTTTGATATCAGACATGTAATATAAGTAGGTAGATTAATTTACTTGCCCCCTTATTCATAAAACTTTACAAGGCTCAAATAGTTAATTCATGTTTTATTTATCCCTTTCTTACTTACAAATACGTACCTATACTAGGTCAACATGACGAATTAAGACAAACGATCGATAGCTAATTGAGACTTGCAGCGCGTTTATGAATAATGCCATTAGTGTTATTTAATAAAATTGCCATTGCAAAGAATAATTAGAACTTTTGAATTTTTACCACATGTCCCTAGGCTGTGTGATTTTCACAACTTGCCTAAATAAAAATTGCATCGGTCATCCTTATATAGTGCAATGTAATGATGGGTGCACTGTGCACTAGTAACAGTTAGGTAATAAAATTATTATAGAAATGTGAATAATTTATATGTTGAATTATGATAAGAAAATTGTTTATTGTAAAAAATATTTTAATGTAAATAATTATACATATAGTATAGTATACAATAAGTAAATAAATGAATTATTATAAAGATTCTAGTTTGAATAATAAAACACAATGTGGAATGTACATACCTATGATATATTTCTGTTTTAGATAACAGTAATAAAATAATTTATCGATTAACCTAAGCTTAGGTACATTCAGCCCATGGCTTCATTACGCTTTGCTAATATGTAATTATAAAACATACTCTGACAGGGAATTGTCCTCTCCTATAAAAACAATTCATAAATGGTTTATGTGTCTTTCAGTAGGTTGATCAACCATAGGTACTTATTTTTAGTGCATTATACAATTTTTCAAAAAAAGCACCTAAACTAACTAAAAACAGAAACTAAGAGGCCAAACCCCAATGTCATTGAAACATACAAAAAGTACGAATTCATTTCATAACCACTTTATCATCACAAAATCATGAAAATAAATAGATCATTGATTTCCACTAAGAAAAATCGGAAAATAACGTTTTGTTCTTTTTGTAGGTATAGTGCCAGTCATTGGTTCAATAATACTTACATAATATGCACAATTCGAAAATTCAGCTAGTACACTAAAATAATGTGACTAACATTTCGGTTTGACGCTTTAGTTACTTAAGTAGAAAGGCAACGCATGTTAGTTTTACCTAAAACCAATTCTTTACTAATACTAAAAGCAACACCCTTAGCCGACCATCGGTGGACCTTATGTTATTGCAATAAGGTTTACGAATGTTCAGGTAATAGTTTGGTATTGATTGTGTAAGTTCAAACTACAAGGTGGCTATTTTATCATAAGAATTAAGGTGACGGTAGAGGTGGGTAAATTTTCAGATTCTGTCAATTTACCCCATTTCACACACAAGCGCACTTCACGCACACTACCTCACTTTACTGGGACAGGTCACTGACCCATCAAGTTTTTTTTAAGATAGCGTTTTGAGTTTAGTGGCCTCCTTTTAGGAAAAGCGTTCCATTGAAAGAAGAAAGAGAAACAATACATTTAATCTTGCTTTCCTTGTCTGTTCATGTCACACGTGACGTATTTAAATTCTAATAATTCATTTGGTTGTTGACAATTTTCTACATTATGGCTTTGTCGAGATACGCGTTTTCTAAAGTTAAACCGAATAAAACCAGATGTCATTAAGTCAGATGTAAAATTTTATTTACTACTCTATACGACTTTTCATAAGGCTCAAAATCAATTAAATGAGAATTTAAATAAATAAAATAAATAAATAAAGTTAAAATGGGACTGGGCTGGTCATGTCTGCCGAATGCCTGACGACTTGTGGGCCAAGTTAACCACAGAGTGGGAGCCCCACGAGTCTAACCGGGGAGCCGGCAGGCCTCGTCGGCGATGGCAGGATAACTTGGACTCCTTCTTGAGAGGCTGGCCAGATATTGCACTAAATAGAGACGAGTGGAGGAAGAGGGGGGAGGCCTTTGCCCAGCAGTGGGACACAGTGGGCTCTGAATAATAAAAATAAATAAAGTTCCGGCAGGGTGCAAAATTTAATTAAGGCGGACAAAATAAAATTTGAAAATATATGGAAACAGTGTTGGCTAATGTACCCCTAATATCTTTACCGATTTACTTTTATGTGGTATATTCGCCTTTTGTTTCACTATTAAATTAATACAATTAAAATAAAAAATATTATACCGGTATTCCACCGGTATTATTTCAGTGCTGAAGCGATTATCTTCGATCGTAGCCTTGATAATGTAGGTGTTGATAGTTACTTACGGCGGTAGGAGCGGCAATGAACCCCGTGCAGAGTAGAACGTGAGGTGCGTTGGGATAAGTGCATATATCTACTTATAATTCTTTGGCTGGTTGGTAACCCTCTATATTTTATTTTTTGTTTTACTGTTATTAGGTTAAGGGAGTTTTAGGGAGTGAAAAAAAAATGATTTTCGTTTTATGCGCTCGCGTGATTGCCGATGGATTATAATTAGACAAAAGAACTTGTTTTCCACGCATCGAATGTAGATCCCTATGACACTTCCTCCAAGTCTTCTCCAATAATGTTTATACCGTATTTTAATTACCAACCTTAAATGTTACATTTCTAAATATTTTTTTTGTGCTATACATACTTCAAAAAAATCGCTGGAGGCCTAGCGGTAAGAGCGTGCGAATTGCAATTCCGGCTCGTACCAATGAGTTTTTCGGAACTTATGTACGAAATATCATTTGATATTTACCAGTCGCTTTTCGGTGAAGGAAAACATCGTGAGAAAACCGGACTAATCCCAATAAGAGCCTAGTTTACCCCCTATGGGTTGGAAGGTCAGATGGCAGTCGCTTTCATAAAAATTAGTGCCTACGCCAATTTATGGGATTAATTGCCAAGCGGACCCCAGGCTCCCAAGAGCCGTGTCAAAATGCCGGGACAACGCGAGGAAGATGAGGATGATGTGACAAATACTTCCAAAAAAATCTACAAATATTTTACGTGACAACTGCTTATAAGTAAATATTATGTAGGTACACTTATAAAGTATAAAGTAGAAAATATCTTATAGGTACATAATATAAAAACCGATCATGTACGAGTAGGATTCACTATGGGTTCCACAGTTACACATTTTTATTGCATATTTTTTGTTTAAGACCAACTCACCTATTATAGGACATAGGTCTTCCATTAATCTTTTGGCGTTGAACTATTTTTTGTATATGTATTTATGTAATACAATTCTGAGTTAGGTTATGGTACATTTTTGCTCACCTACTTATAATTATGTATTATATCTGATATGTCACATGATACCAAAAATCGCCGCAAAGTTAAAAGTTCATTTATGTACGTTACTCATCTTCGGATCACCGACTAACTACTTCCTTACTTGACATATGTGTACTAAATTTCAATTGAACTAGTCCAGTAGTTACGGTGAAAATTGGCTTTAACAAAATGGCAGACACACGAGTGATCTTATAAGGGAGATTATTTTCCTTGAGTGAATGGTATGCATTTACCCCAATGCACCTCACGTTCCACGCGGCGCGGCGTAATCTGGCCCCTATTGGCCCTATTTCACCACGGTGACAGGTACGACAAAAACATCACTGTTATTGACGCCATAGGCATCCATGGACTACAGTTACCGCTAACACTGATTTAAACTATCACGATTTTTACACATTATTAAATTGTACAACGGAACCGCAAAACGTTCAAGCGGATAAACAAGACCAAGTGCGGGTAGTTCGAAAAACTCGCGCGGTTAGAAGATGCTGATGTCAACTTAAGCCAGTCTTCTCCGAGACCACGGGGACAACGCCGTCCTCGAAACGTCGGAGGTAAATCTTAAAACTTAGATACGCGATTAAGTCCCGTTGTACAATTTAATAATACAGTTACCGCTTACCATCGGGCGGGCCGTATTCGTGTTTGCCACCGTCATTGTACCTATTATTAAAAAAAAACTTTATTATATCGGATAAAACAGACATTTCTCTCGCGAAAAAATCTTGTGACAATTGTCACAAGATTTTTCAAAGAATTTTCGGTAAGTCTTGACAGGAAATGAGTTCTGTGTCGCAATTTCGATACAGTTGCCGTGTTTCTTGTGACAATTGTCATTAGCTTCGCAAAATAAGATTTTTTTAGTGGCAATATAATGGAGTTTATTTATTTATTAAAATGTTGGTGGCAAACAAGCACATCGCCCGTCCGATGGTAAGCGGTTACCGTAGCCTATGGAGGCCTGTGACGTCAGCAACAGTGATGTCGACAACTGTCGCACCTGTCACCGTGGTCGTGGTGAAATAGGGGCCAGTAAGTACCTAATAATCGCAGTGGTCTTAAGTGTCACAGACCCTACTGGCGCTTAAGTCCTTTATGACAATTTCTGCCTATTTTAAATTGTTAAAAAAAAAAAGAAACCGAATAATTATATCGGACTACCAAATTTTCACGAGAATCAGTTGAGAAATGTGATATGCAAAGGAGAAGAATTCGGACATACGAAACCATTTTTGCCCAAGTTGAAACGGAGACCATCGCCAACGCTCGGTCAATGATGGTTTAGGTACAGCTAGCTGCAGAGAAAAGGTACCACCCCTGCATACAATTATCTATCTGGTCGTACCTTTTCTCTGCAGCTGACTGTACACCTATAAAAATGGTTGTCCCTGCTGTAATTTTATACCGGTACCGTACTTTGTATTTCAACCGGTATAGTTTTACCTTCAAAACGAACCGGTATTGATAAATAATAACGGTACCATACCGCTTATACCGTAAAGAAAGCATGATGCAGTCTCTGCTTTGCACAATTATTGTGTGGACAAAATTCTTATGATCACCGAAACATACATACCTACGCACATAATGTCATTGAAATAAAACATTGTTATTTTATAGTAAATTTATATAATACTCGATATATACACATAACAATAACCAGACCGCAGCGGTATTAGCCTGTAAGCTTCATCTCTTGTCTCCAAATCCGCAAAAACTAGTTAGTACTAAATGCTGGTCTTGCTGTTATTTTATTCTTGAAGATTATGGCTTGTTTCTTGATTATTGAGAACAGCACGTAATCGCACACATATAGACGGAACGAACGGCAACAAAGTAGGTGTAGACACTAAGACTTTCAGGTATTAAACGAATTACGCTTCGTATTAATAGGTAAGTAATATTTAAATGAATATATAATATTCTCTAACGTAAATACAAGATTACAATTGACATCAAATGTCATTAACGTACAGAAGTCATATACTTTTTTTTAATGACGCAAAATTGATACCAGCATAATGAAAATCAATCCCAATCAGTAAAACGAGTCTTTAAACTTTTTTCATTTTAAGCGGGTTTTGAAGGAACAAGTTACTTAAATTCAATTGTAATCGTATTGTTTTAGGATAGTTTACTGCTGTTTTCGATCGTTACGACCTGTAAATAACAACAAATCAAATTTTAAATGAATTTATTTACCCTATTTTTTGAAATACAATTTATCTACTGGTATACATTTTCGTATGCGTATATGATGAAATGTCTAAATAATGTCAAATACGAGCTACGACGACGTACACGTCTGCTTCGATCCAAGGCCAGCGGCCATCTGACTCGAAGAAGAATTTTGAGTGATGTCGTCAATGTATGGAAATTGTACGAAAGTTTACATTTGGGATTGAATTTCTGTGTTGTATTTGTGAGTAAAAATATAAGTAGATAATAATTTGCTAGTTTAGTTATCTAGCTTTCAAAATCACACAACAACTCAATTACTGTTAAAGGCAAAACTGTAATGCGTGTTGCTCAAACGGAACTCCATATTTTGATTTTTGGATACTTTTAGTGTCGATTTGTAGAGAATTACAGCAAATAAAAAATATTATGCCGTGAAGAGCCGGTACACGGCTTCTTCGTGAACAAATTTACGTATAATTTAATGCAGTTATTAAACATTTCTTGAACAAATTGATTGCACAAAGTGAGCTCTAAATCGAAAACGTCATATACCGTCCCCTTAATCCGAACGATCTAGCGTTTTTATTAAGCTGCTATGTACGTTTTCATCACTGCAATGAAGAGCGTTATTTACATCGTAAAAGCGTCGTTGTAGCTTTTTAATGACGCCTACTATACTAACCTAGAAATCAATTTTGTCCGAAACGCCGGAAACAGAATGGAGTCGGCGTGACCGTCTAACAACACACGCTTTTAATAATACATATGTTCAATTTGCAAAAAGAAAACTTGATAATCTTGTCGTATTTTTATAGTATCTACTATTTATTTAGGATTATTTAGTAAACAACTGATCTGTCAAATTTGATTTGAATTATAACTAAAGTCTATTTTTTTATTCGGTAGACTGAAATGACAGTTAATAGTATGAAATGACATTTCATGTTCATACTATTAACTGTCATTTAAGTCTACCGAATAAAAAAATAGACTTTACTTAACCGCGTAATGTCAGGGAACGTTTTGAAGCGCCCGCCCGGGACTCCTAAACATTTTATATCAAAATGAATTATAGACAATATCGTAACCGTTGTATCTTTTGCGATAATCGGGAAATCGGGGTATAAAACACAACTAGCCGTGTGTGGCAACTGGTTATAAAACTGATTTTACTTATGTGTCTATCTGTCTGTTACTTGTATCCTATTTATCTATCTGGGAATTCATTTCCCGCTATGAAAAAGCGGGGTCTCGCCTCGGGCGCTCCACGAGGCGGTAGTCGCGGTGCGCGGCCTGCACGCGCCGGAACTCGCGCAGGAGTGCGTCGAAGTCGATGTCGGGCGCCGCTGCCCCCGCCGGAGGTATTGTCCTGTGGATACACCGCCAATTTCATTCCATGATATAAGCCGAAAGAGCAAATACATACCTCCAAAAACAAGTATAACATAAAAGGAGGTGATTTACACGGAATACGCAGAGCCTATGATGCTTAAAAAATAATATTTCTAGTTCTTGAGTTATTCGCTCGCTTATTAAATTTTGTTGCTAACGGCGTAGTGACCAAAAACCAATCAGAGGTACTTAGCTACGTTTAAGAAAGTAAATGTATGAAGAAGAAAACGCCGATTCGATTTTGTAAGGCGAACGTAAAATAAATACACTAAACTAAATATAAAATAACGATCATACAGTGCCGGTCTGTCAGGAGGGGGGGCACATTGCAACCGGCGGCGCAACGTGTGGAAGGCTTCGCTTTGCGGCAACAACATCAGAAGACCGTACAGCGCACCGCGCAGCTCCGCACTTTGGGATCCGCTTAGCAGCTCTAGGCGCATGTCTGGAAAAGAAGATAGGTGGTTACGGCATCTAATGGGATAATCTTGTCGGCGTCGGCGTAAATCAATGCGCCAATTCTGCCAAATTAAAAAAAAACTATTTTCCGTAAAACCGCACTGAGTGTTACTGTAAGCTTATGTGAGAGACAAAATGTATGGTAAGTAAAGTACAGTAGAGTCCGATTAGTACGACTTGGCATATAACAACCAACCGCTTATAGCGACGTAAGTATAAGCACTTGTTTGGTTTTAGTATGAGCTACTATGAAAGTACAACCGTTTATTACGACTCCGCTTATAACGACCGACCGCTTTTAACGACGGAAATTGACACAAAATCCGTCCGTCAAGTCCGGTTACAACGACGAGTGACGTAATTTTTACAAATAAATTGTTGGTAAGAAGCTTACTCCGTCCCGCGCACCCAACTCCCCTCTCCCCTTTGCCTATACGCTATCTTGCAAACTAAATAAAACCCAATTCGCATTATTCAATTGAGCTTAAACTTCACATACATAATTATGTAAGTTGGGTGACAATGCAATATTTTGGTACCTTCGAGCTGGAGGTGGCCATAGGAACTGTTTGATAAAACAACGCATCCTAATTGACTTGGGTTTGTAAGAATTGTCTCAATTGAGTATAGGTTGCTTGTTGAAACAAAAGTAAACATTCCGCGATAAAGGCTCGAGTCAAAATTGAAATGTTTGACAAAAAACTTATTTATTTTTTGATTGTCGATGTACGATTGTCACCTTGATTAGATCCCTAAAAATTACGACTTTTTATTTTACGGGATTCGAGTAATTTGCGGATGATGAGTACGCGATCCTACAAAAGTGGCTTCTTCTAAACACACAAGTCTCTGCGTTTAAGACAAAGTGTTGTAATACTAACGTAAATGAATATTTTAATTAAAATGTTTTTTTTCGTTGATTGTCGCATAAGTAAATACAAAATGATGTCATTATTTTGATTAAAAAAATATATTAAAATTGGCAGTACGTTTAGTGCGACGTCCGGTTAGTACGACGTAATATCAGCGGTCCCTTGGGCGTCGTTATAACCGGACTCTACTGTAGTAAAATAATCCTATTAACTCACAAGCGAATATAGGTGACTCTATGAGTTGCACAAGCTTGTCTAACTCTGTTAAGAAGTCCACGGTGATTTCCAGTTCGCCACTAAGTTCTAGTTAAGGAATATTATAGAAAATCCTAACCATCTCATCATATCATCATTATTTATTTCATCATCATCTGTTTCTTATTGCACAGTGCAAGAAACAAATCAAAAGATACTATCACTATAACAGATGCAACTTAGCATGATGCCCGGTCATGTCGTTACGTTTGCGTTAGAAAAAAATCTGTAAAAAGAGCGTATCTAAAACAGCTACATTTCCATGAAATGAAGTGTTGATCATTTGTAAAAAGAGCGTATTTAAAAAGTTCAACATTTCCATGAAGTGTTGATCAGAAAAGGATACAAAGTGGATATGAGCGCATTGCAGTGCGCGTAATTGTGGGTAAGTAGACACAGTGCGAGCAGCGACACCGGGGAGTGGCACCAGCAGCGGTACAGCCCCGCGAACAGCTGCTGCGTCGCCTGGGAACCAATATCAACATTATGAAACTGCACTTCGGTCGCCAGAAGGCGTTCATATTATTCTGTAATTTTATACCGGCACGCCGATCTTTTAGGCGGCATCGGCGTTGTCATTTCGACTTTTCGTCATTTGGTATTTATTATTTTCTAAATCGACTAGGGTTTTAAGAACACCGTAATGTGCGCGTAGATTTTTTACCAGCATCGGCGTTTTAGAGTCAGACCAAGAAAAGTCTGCAGCGGATTTGACAGCCCTCGCAGTGCCAGTGTTATTATAAACGTCAAACTTCTATGAAATTATGACGTGTAAATAACACTTGCACTGCGTGGGCTACCAAACCCGCTGCAGACTTTTCTTGGTCTGACTCTAATGCTGACTTTATCGTTTAGGGCCGGCACAGACAGACTGCAACCCGACTCCAACTTGTATGGGAACTGCACGCCGATATTGCGGTTAGCGTGCAGTTGCCATACAAATTGCAGTCGGGTTGCAGTACGGCTGTATCGGCCCTTATTGTATCAATGGAAGAAAATTAGGTACTTTGTTATTCATTATTTTATTAAATATAGTTACCGGCGCAGTAAAGTTGCGCAGCTGCAGCCTCAAGTCCTGCAGCTCGGCCGCCGTGAGCAGAATAATGCTGAGCACGTCCACTACGGTGGCCGCGAACTTCAGGTTCGGTTCCTCTACGAGGATCTTCGATAGCGCCTTGTAGATGTCCTCGGCGTTTAGGAGAACACATAGTTGCCTGTAAACATTAGATTTATTTACCTATATCAAATTGAATATTACTTATTATTTCCTTGGTGTACTTATAATATCATATGTTTATGAAAAGATCGAATAGCATATAAAAAAAAATAAAGTAAACATTCCCTTGAGACCTTCCAAAATGTTTTTAAATTGTATTTAGCGAAGACGCTGTCAACGTAAAAATTATCTAATTTTTATACGGACACGCCGACGCCGTCAAACATCACCGTAAATTCCAAAAAAGTTGTACGTTTTAAACATACACACATTACATACACTTTGGCCATATATAGTTGCAACCGGCATAGTATAGTTTGATACTTTGACCATTTCACTAGAAGAAAACGTATATGCCAGAGGAAGTGTCATGAGGTATTGCAAGAATCTCGTACCTAATTATAAACGCTCCCCGGTCCTCAAGTAAATTTTCATCAGCAGCTAGCAGCCTCAGTAAAGCTTGTAGGAACTTGTAATAATAAGGACTGGATTCTAAATCGCCTGTAACATACATAATTAGGATTATTAAATAGCTTTTTTAAAATAAAAGTAGCTACTATAACCCAAAAATTGTCACTGTTATAAAAGTTACTGAAAATTAGCTGCGGTAGCTCCAAGGTTACATTCTCAATAGGATGTATGTCGAGGAAATTAATCGCAATTCTTATTTCTAGCCTCTTAATTAATCCCACCGCTAAGGTTCTCCCAACCTTTATCTGATGGACTCTATTACACGTACCAGGAGTGCAGGTGCAGATCTCGGCGGTGACGGCGAGACTGCGGCGCACCACTTCGTCCGCCGCGTCTGTCAAACTTCCAACTGCACTCACGAATACTTGGCCCGATTGTGCTGACATCTGCAGCAACGGACAATGGGTAAGTTTTTGTCAACATCTTTTTGGATACAAACTTTTATCGCCAACTGTACTATTTCAACAAACTAAACTTCAACGATCTTCTGAACTGTTTTATCACTTGTTCCCATTCTTCCCATGTCAACATAATATTTCATTATCATCCAGGTTTCAAGAGTATACCAAATTTGAGCCCAATCGAACGTAATCGATCATAAAACGGTTCTAATTTAGCTTCCAAGATTTAACTCATACCTAATAATATACATACTAACTAACAGGGCTAGTTAAATAAAAGCTTGTAAATATACCTACTCTTTAGTCTTTGGTCCTACTCTAACTTGGTCGTCGAAGTTTGGTAAGTGACGATATGAGTATTGAGTATATAGACGAGGACTATTAGGTTTTTATGTTGACCAAATAATTATTTATGGATCACTCACTTGATTGGGCATCTTGTTATAGAGATGCAGGAACCACTCCAGCGCGGCCACCTTCGTGTGCACCGAGCTCTGGTGCACCATCTGTATGAGGACCGCGACCACCGCGTCCAGGTTGAGGCGGCCCTGCTCCTCCTCCTCGCCTTCTGCTCCTGGGGAGGATGAGGGGCACTCCGCCTCCACCAGCTTGGTTAGCTGCATGTTCACTATTGTGGCGGTTTCTCGGATGCCTGACGTTTGTTGTTAAGATAGTAATGCTATGTTTAGTTTTGTATGTCAATATTGAAATGTTCGTTTTAAAGAAAAAAATTCTAGTAAAAAAATAAATTGTTGGGAAATCTTAAACAATGAGGCAGTTTAACAAATATCAACAAAGAATCGATTCTACTTTAGAGGCGATTTGTTAAATTAAAATCACTAATAGTATAAAACAAAGTCGCTTCACGCTGTCTGTCTGTCTGTATGCTTAGATCTTAAAAACTACGCAACGGATTTTGATGCGGTTCTTTTTAATAGGTAGAGTGATTCAAGAGGAAGGTTTATGTATAAGTTAATTAACCCGTGCGAAGCCGGGGCGAGTTTACAAATAAAAATAAGAGAAAGTAAAGCGGCCGATGAACTCAATTTCGACACCATTTTATTATGAAAGCAAGAGTATGTGACTATAATTTTGAAAACCCGCTCCTTTATCCGTTAACTTCGATCGCTAACCGAACCAGTACGGATATGATGGTCGTTCTTGTCTACGTGACAGCGTGATAAAACGGTGTCCGTCACTTTCTTTCCCACGGTGTTAAACAGTGACAGTTATTTTATCACGTGGATAAAGATGGATAAAGCTATCCATAATAGGCTGGCTGGTATTATAAGGTTAATAATTTAAGTGAATGAGGTAAAGGATACTTCTTCGCGGCTCGTCGGAGTAGGCGAGGCAGGGCAGCGCGGCGGCCAGCACTCCCGACGCGTACGGAAGCATGGCGGGCCCGGCCAACTCCACGAACTCTTTGATCCACGTAATCGCTGTCAACTATAAACATTAAAACAATATAACTCTTTCAACTAGTCATAGCTACAAAATCACCATTGAAAGACAGCCAGAAATATCAAAATTAAGCATTTTTAACTACGCCATCGAATAAAAAACCTTATATTTCTTGACTTTTTAAATTTTATTTGGCATTCAACTTTTTTAGGCGGCCCCGCCGACGCCGTTATTCCCCGCCGCCGAGAAGCAGGTGGATGATATGAATTTAAAAAAAAACCGTAATTTCGAAATAATACGATGATGATAGTTAAAACCGCGGTAAGTTGACCGTTCGTTTTTAGGGTTCCGTACCCAAAGGGTAAAAACGGGACCCTATTACTAAGACTCCGCTGTCCGTCTGTCCGTCCGTCCGTCCGTCCGTCCGTCCGTCTGTCACCAGGCTGTATCTCACGAACCGTGATAGCTAGACAGTTGAAATTTTCACAGATGATGTATTTCTGTTGCCGCTATAACAACAAATACTAAAAACAGAATAAAATAAAGATTTAAGAGGGGCTCCCATACAACAAACGTGATTTTTGACCGAAGTTAAGCAACGTCGGGCGCGGTCAGTGTTTGGATGGGTGACCGTTTTTTTGCTTGTTTTGCTCAATTTTTTGTTGATGGTGCGAAACCCTCCGTGCGCGAGTCCGACTCGCACTTGGCCGGTTTTTTGAATGAGCCCGACCTGCACTAGCTCGTCCGGTGATTGCGCGTGCGTTATGAGTATGTTTATCATGGCGGCGAACTCCACGCGCGCCGGCTCTTTCTTGATGCTGCGCAGGAACTCGCCCAGCTGAATGTCGCACCTGTTCAGAAAAACAAACACATTTCCGGTGAGAGGTTTCATTGTTAACTGTACTTTTCTACAAAACGAGATCAAATTCAATAACACATGCTTTTTACAGAATTTGTATCGCTACATTCGGTATCTAAATAAAAAAATGTATCTATTATATTATGGTAACATATTATGTAACTTAAGACCATAATACTACATTAACATCACAGTTATTAATTCCAAATGGTGCGTTGTAGCGTTCAGAACTTCACACCTTAAGTTAATACAAGGTTTCAACTATGTATATGCATGTGTACTCAATTTAGACATCAGGAACTGGTAATTTTTTTTAAATCTTGCTTGAATCTTTTGAAGACAACTTGCATACAAACGTACAATACCTACTCACGGACAATGGAAGTTAAATAAAAGTTCATATAGAGGCCCGTAAGTAGGCCTCAAGATTTTTTGTCCTAGCATTAAAATTATCAATTTGTAATAAAGACTGTTGTTAGTTTCGGTTTTTTAGAACACCGATAATACAGGATGAATTATTAACACTTGCCTGTTATTTAAGTGGCGCACCAGCCTCGTCGCACGCAAACGACGCAAACTATTTATATTCTCCATCAAATCGACCAATAAGCACAGTGATAACTTAGTGACTAAACTATAACAACACATTATTTTATTATAGTCGTTCCTTCTCACTATATTTTATAATAATGTCCTTTAACCTATTAGTAACTATTTTCGCTTAAAACACTGATATTTTACCTACTAGATGTGGATACGGAATTTCCTGTTTAACTACTGTATCGAACGTTACGATTTTTTTTTATCCTCAAGTGGGGTTTGAAATAGAAAGATATAAACAAACCAATTTATTTATCATTTACTAATGATGATCCAGCAGAGTCGTAACACAATGTGTCAACACCATTTCACATTGGGTTTAAAATTGTTTTTTTTTTAGATAATTTATTAATTTTATTTATTCACTAATTCTTTACTGACCACAGTGGACCTTTGCAATAAAGTTTATGAATTTTCAAAACGGAATAGTCTTCCCACCATCAATACAGGACCAAACCATAATTACACGATACGACATCGTGTCGTGTCACGATGCGACGTCGTGACACATTACGTCGTGTCGAGGCACATATTAATGTAGAGAATGTAACGTACATGCGTCGGATCTCTGCGTGCACGTCGCCCAGCATGACGAGCAGCGGGTCGAGCAGCTGCGGCAGATGCTGCCTCAGCGGTAAAGCCGGCACGGAGTCCAGCACACTGAGCCAAGACACGCAGAACTGGCGCGCGGCGGCGTGGCGCGAGTACATGCGCTCGCGGAGCATCGGCACGAACGCCGACACGGAGAAGTCGGGGCTCTCCGTCACTATCTCCTGTGGATAAATAATTACTTGTTTGTTGACCACTCTTGTTGGTTAAGTTGGCTTAATTACTAATTTGTTTCATAGTCATGCTTTGCTGAAGTTTTTCAGACCAAGCTTAGTCAGCAGCAGAAGTTGTTAAGCGGGCCAGGTATTCAAAATTAAAATGATCTTAACGCGACATTATTGTTAAGCCCCATCTCCATATCGCGCGGCAAACCATTGAACATTGACTCGCGCGGCAGCCGCGTGCAATGGATACCGGGCGCATCGAGTTGGCTCGCGCGGCAGCCCGGTATCCATTGCGCGCGACTGCCGCGCGAGCCAATGTTCGATGGTTTGCCGCGCGATATGGAGACCGGGCTTTAAGAGAATAAGAGCGTGTTAAGGTAATTAAAGGTAACACCTCGTCCACTTAGCAACTTCTTCTGCTGACTGTATATGGAAGCTTTAGATGTGTTGTACCTTGACAAGCCGGTCCAGTAGTTCAGCCCCCTGTTTAACTTGCGGCTCCGGGTCCGCAGCCAACTTCGCCAGTGCGTCGAATAGTAGAGGGAAGTGTGGCAGTGCAGCACCTCGGGCCACTTTTACCACGTTGAAGAGTGCCTCGGCCGCTTGGTAGCGGACACGCGACTCACTCTCGCTGAAGCAGGCGACGATAGGCTGGATCAGCTCGGGCAGGTATGCTATGCAGCCCTGCACACATTTTTCTAGTTAGTATTAAACCCAGCCCAACAAAACAGTGACAATGAAACAACCATTTTATAAAGTTACTTTTTGGATTACATGTTCAATTCAATTCACATACCTCAAAATTAAAACCTATGAACCCATAGGATCACAATGAATTCATTTTATGAAAGTGTCCATGCATTTTTGCGGCTTGGTGTACATGACTATTTTTAATTGCCAGGTATACTTCAAAATTCAAATAAATATTATGTAAGAAGCCCTCAATAAGTCAGTATACAATACAGTAAACATTTGGAGGTGTCCATTAATTATTTAAAGTGTTCAGGGGATCAAGCTGAATCTTACCAAATTTCGATCTTTTGGGGTTGGGGGATGTAATAAAAATATTATACTGTCAACTTTTGCCTCTTCAGGATGCATTTTGTAGGGAGATATTTGTCGATACAAATATTAGGATTCAAACAAAATTTTAGAAGAATATAGAAGATAGATATAGAGGAATCCTGATCATCGGGCAATCTCAATAACAAACAAATAATAAAAATCAATAACAGACAGATAGTGGCAGCTTAGTGACAGAGTTTTGTTTGCCACTTTTCAGGTATTGAAACCTAAAAAAAATCTTTAACCAAACAGAATCTCTTATAGCAGTATTTTTCAAACATAAGCGAAACCTTTTGTTAGTACTAAGGGGGTACTGTCATGAAAAAGTTTGAAAAACACTGGACTTATAGGATTCCATTTAAAGCTAAGAATGTAGTCTTTGTTGTCAGTATTAATAGACAAGTATATTCATATGAACGTTAAGTGTAGCCACCTTCCCAAGGCCGACAGCGACCGAGGAGAGGCCCATGAGTGCCCCATTTTTAACATTGGGGTTAGTAGACGCCATCAGGTCTTGTCCCAGCACCCGCACCAGCCGCTTGATCTGGCTCGTGTTGTTCGCGTCGCTGAAGTCTTTCACCATCCTGCACACACAACACCACACCTCTGCTTCAAACTGAACATCATCCACCTTAAACTTATATAAAACTATAACAAACAAAGATAAATTAGGACAAAAACAAACTTCTCTATTTCGACTCCAGCGAACTTCCTTTTATCGTATAGTTTGTCACATAGCCCACGGACGCAGGCTATGCTCAGTGGCGCGTAGTCTCTCTCCGACATTCTCAAAGATTTTAGATTGTTTCAAGACATAAAAATAAACAAATTATTTGGGATAAATCTACACTGATGACCTGACTACAACCGCGGCCCTAAGCAAATGTCATAGTGACAGTACTTGTTCGTTGAGAAATAGTTACGATTAGACTTAGACCAATTTCAACGCAACTTATTAAAATAACTATAGTGTGTCAAAGGGCTGTTTGATTTCAAACATAGACAGAGAGAATCATACTATCTTTGTCTTACACTAGTACTAGCACCCAAAAGAAAAGGATGAGTATAGTTTTTTTTGTTCCTATTTACTGACAAGATTTGGTTGACCCAGTATAATAGAAACTTTTGAATTGATAAATTATTTTGATTCAATATATGAATATAAAAATAAAATATATATTCGATCGAAAGTAGTAAATTTCTAAACGAAATTGTATGATGTCTATACCTACGCCCGACATTATGAATTGTTTCGTTCCAAGCAAAGAAAGTTTGATTTTTCTTTGATAATTAATATGTTATCTACTCAAAGTGTTAAGTTTTACATTTCAATGTAAATCAGCGATGGATTTATACAAAATATAATTAAATAAAAAAATCGCCAAAAATTATACTATCAAATTGTACCGTAGTACGATGTTTTCAATGAAAACGTGTGAATAACTCGGCCATCTCTCACTCGCTCGCACTTGTCATTCCTGTTTATCTGACGATTGGTTGATGTGTTATTAGCTCGCAATAAGTAGTTCGATAAAACTGCGTGCAAACCATTAAATACGATCAAAACTCATTAATACAGTGTTGTGATGTGTAGTGGGACGTAGTGTCGTATAGATATACAATAGTGTTTTTTTAAGATGCCTGTGACACTTATAGATCGGTTGCCCTTGCCGAACCTCAAGGTTTATACGGCGGCGAGTGTTTCCCTGCTGTCTGTAGCTGTGTACTATGCGTTGAGCGTGACGGGCGAGGCGGGCTGGCGGGCCAACGCGACGCTGGCGCGGCCGGAGCCTGCGGGCGAGGCGGGGCTGCAGCCCGCGGAGCGCCTGCAGCCCGCGGCAGGGGCCCCTGAACTCCTCAACAACTCGCGGATCATCTCCGAGCAGGTGGCCGACGTGCTGGCCTTCATGATGCAGGAGCCGCTCTGTATGTGGGTAAGTCAACAGCTAATGCTCATTAATCCAGAAAATATATTTATTAGAAAGTTCTTAGTTGTCTATATGCTGTATCTCAGATCAGATCATGTGATGACTCACGTCAGTAAGCCGTCTCTTCTCAAGGGAAATAGTTCATTATCCTTAGGATCTTGTAGTCTACAAAAGTTGTAGAATAGTTTATAGTGGAGCTGAATATAGGAATTTCAATAGATTGCAACATGTTTTGTTTATGTCATGCATGCATGTAAACAAATTGTTGTTGACAACTAAATTACTTTTGAATGAAGATCTTAATGGTAGATTCAATTAACATTTTTAATCTTCTTTATAGTTTCATATATTATTTAATACTCAATCAGTTTGTTTTTAGATATTTTTATCTTTTATTTAATCTTTATAAAAAAGGGGGTCAACTCTTATTATTTATGCTTAATAAATAATAACCAGCAATCTCATACATACTGACAGCTTTTTTTTCTTCCAGGAGGGCTAAAATTAAGTTAGCTTCACCTATGTCATATAAATTACAATTTAATTAATTAATGAGTTAATCTCTTGAAGGGTCATGTTCAACAGGTTTAAATTAACACCTAATTATGAATTTCTTTTGTTTTGGTTCACTAATCATCTGTGGTATAATGATTGCATTTGCAAATTGTTAAATAATTATCAGTTATTGCACAAGTGTACTCATTTGCAGGAAATTGCTGACTTATCAACATGTTATTTATTTATGTGATTATGTTTAACATAATAACAAACTAAAGTGGTATTAACAATGAGATTAGAGTAGACTGAAAACATGTAGCACAAAATATAAATGACAATGAGTGCAACTATGTAAATAAAAGTGATTTTTACTTTTAATAATTGATGAGTCTGCTAAAGGGCTTACTTTGGTATGGTTTTCAATTTCATAGAGAAATAAGAGCTTTACAAAAGTATTATAATTGTACCATAACAAAGTAAATTTTGCATAGTTTGAAGACAGAGGCTGATGGTTCATATTGGTCTCATACCCTATACCTATACGGCATGACAAATTTTTCCTGAACATCTTGGAAGGCAGGATTGAAAAGACAAGAGAAGAAGGGAAACCTAGAATAACTTATCTTAGCCAAATAAAAAATGATATCTTGTATGAGGAAATTAAAAGACTGGCACAAGAAAGAAACAATTGGCGATTACTCCACCGACAAGAGCAAAGCTCTTAATTTATGATGATCATCATCATCAGATGATGACCCTATACCTACTTAAACAGTTGATATTTAACAAAAAATGCACCAGTGCACGTAATTTTTATTGCATTCCAACATTATCTTTATCAGTGATGCAACACCTATAAATTATCTAATACACATTAAGTAATTTTATATTGTTTCCTGATATGCACCTTGAATATTTTTTATTGGTTTAACTTATGAATAAAATTTAAAGAACCTTTTTTTTTTTTTTTTTAAATCTAATTTTTATTGAGGCTTTGAACACTCTAGGTGAACATGTCAGCCTCATGGGTGCTTACATAGTTCCCTACTCAAGGGAGAGATCAATAAAGTGGTATACACTGATTGCTTTGTCAGATAAAGGCTCTGCCAACCAACAATTGATCTGTCCATTGTGCATGGAGCCCAAACTACCAAAAAATCTTTTTCTCAAGTCCGTGTTCCGGACGCACTCCAACAACACGTGATACACGTCATCAGTCTTCTGGCAGTCTAGACACAGTGGTGACGGTGGTTTAACACCCATCGTACACAGAAACTTGTTTGTAGGAATGTGTCCGGACCGGACTCGGAAAGCCGAGACTAACACTTTTCTAGCAAGGTTGGCAGAATCAAACCAGGGTATCCACAAGGGCCTAGCTTGGATTGTTCTGTACCAGATTCCTACACCCCTTGATAAAGCTTTTTCTCCGAAATGGTATTCCCATTTTTGTAAACATCTTTTTTTAATTCTGGGAATTACTTCACTCGAATATGGTATAGAAACTACTACAGAGCCATCCATTACAGCGGTTTTGGCAAGCTTATCTACTGCCTCGTTTCCTGCCAACCCTACGTGGGAAGGAACCCACTGTATTTTGACAACCTTTTCATCACAAATAAACTCATGAATCAACTGGAGAGCTTCATATGCGACAGGCATGCCTCTTTGTCCATAAACACAACTATTAAGGTGTTGAAGTGCACTCTTTGAGTCAGATAATATTACAACTGGAGCATTATCAGCTAGATTCTTTGCATAACACAAAGCTTCTTTAATAGCTACAAGTTCAGCTCGCATAACGCACGCGTCATCATGCAGCTTCCACATGAGTGAAACATTGCACTGAGGATCAAACAGAGCTGCTCCAACACCTTGTACACTCTTCGAACCATCAGTGTATAATTTATAAAATTGGATATACTGCTCAGTAAGCACTCTCAATGTAGAATTTCTCAACGCCTCATTCTGTTGATGCCGCTTAGGGACATCAATATATTCAATGTAATCCAATATACATGACCTGGTGTCGACTGAGGACACCCAAGTGTTCAAAGAGTACATATCCAATTTGTCACAGTGATGCACAGGTAAATCTTTCCATTCATCATAAATGTTAGCTAACAAAGGAAAATTTTTATCAGAAAATAGATTACGCTTAGCCAAAATGCTCTGTAACGCGGAAACAATGGGGCTGTTTGATCTTGATCTTATTCTTAGTAAAAATCTACAACCCAACCAATAACGACGCACAACCAGAGGAGGAATGGAGAGTTCACTTTCCATAGCTATAACAGGAGTGCTGCGTATGAAGCCTCCGCACACACGCAGAGCTCTATTTTGTAAAATATCTAATTTCTTTAAATGAGAAATAGCACAACTTCCATAAATAAAACTACCATAGTCCAGGCGACTTCTTAAGAGAGGCGCCTGAGATGTTTAGGATGAACTCCCCAAGACCTTCCCGCTAGAACCTTTAAAATATTAATATGTTTGTAATTTCTTTCACACAGCTCTTTTATATGGAGCCCCCATATCAAGGATGAATCCAACCATAATCCTAAATACTTAACTCTACGAACCACCTCGAGAGACTTGCCACTAACAACTATATTAACATTAACATCTTTTCGTGATCTTTTAAAAACACATACTTTTGATTTATTCTCAGACAAGCCAACTCTCTCTAGACATCCAATCAAACAGTCAATAGAGAGTTGAAGATCACTAACTGTATCTGAAGTGCGCCCTCTTTCCACAGTTTTATACAACACGAAATCATCGGCATATTGTGAGATACAAACATTATTAATACTATTACCTATTTCCAAGGTTGCGATATTAAATAAAAGAGGAGAAATGGGATCTCCTTGGGCTAATCCTCGGTGTGTATGTCTAATTAAAGGGTTACCTCCACCATTCAGAATAATTCTACAACGCCTATTAGAAAGGAAATTCCATAGATATTTACATATCTTATTACCTATGCTTATGTTTTGTAAAATGTTGATTAATGAGCTAATATTTATGTTATTATATGCATTATCGATGTCAAGAAAACAAGCCACAGTAGGTTGTTTTTTACCAAATCCTTGCTGAATATCAGATGTAAGTAAAGCTAAATTATCCAAACAAGACTGACAACGTCTGAAGCCAGTTGATGAGCTGGGAAGGAGACCCCGACTTTCCACAAACCATTCAATTCTCTTCATAAGAATCAAGTGTAGAATTTTACATGGACAAGACATTAAAGAAATCGGACGTAAAGAAGATGGTAAGCCGGGGTCCCTCCCCGGCTTAAGTATAGGAACTATTTGGACATCTCTCCACTGATCCGGAACAACCCCGGTCTGAATTATAGAGTAAGATATATTATCAACTCCTGGAGAAGTATCCTTCTTTTTTAAACAATTAAGTAATTCAGGGAGAGTAATTGGGATTTCTAACACAGAAGATTGTACACTAGAAAAGGACGGGTCCGGTTCAGCAACACTATCCGGGGTCAACGAGTGAAGCAGACTCCTGGCGTTGTCGGGATCAACTCCAGCACGCCCTCCCGAGGTTCCCTTCATCCATCTCATTTTCCTCCACATGATAGTAGCTGATGACTCATGGTCAATACTCGTACAGAAATCTTTCCACGCTTTCGAGCTAGCCCTTTTTATTAGTTCATTTGCTTTTGACACCCTGGTTTGCCAGCAAGAAAGGTTTGATGGAGTAGGATTACGTCGCACCTTTGCCAGGGCTAGACGTCTTTCTGCTACAGCTTTGGATATTTCTGAATTCCAATAATGTTTAGGTCGAAATTTTGATGCAGGGTCTTCACTTGTTTTGATCCAGGGGATGTGTTTATCAGCTAATGATTGGATGTTTTTCATAAATATATCATAACTAGTTTGAACGTCCACGTCATCACTCACTGAAACATCAAACACTATCTGCTTCTTTATTGTACTCTGCCCAGTTAGCCTCTTTATAATTCCTTTTTCTTGGTAAACATTTTAGATCGAATATAACCACAGTTCATTTTCACTATCACATGGTCACTACCTAAATTTTCATTACAAGTCTGCCAGCTAACATTGGTAGCAATGTCCGTTGAAGCGAATGAGATGTCAGGTGAAGATGTCTGCAGGCTGCCATTAACCCATTTAATGCGTGTGTGTGAACCATCGTTTAGACACACGAAATCATTTTCAAACATAGCCTTGTACACCGCCTCTCCTCTCCGACCGGATTTACATGACCATAGGGCGTGATGAGCATTCATATCACCTAATATTAGACACTCTAATTTAACAGAACTGAAGATTGAGTCCCAATCATGCTGATTAGTGGTTACGGAGGGAGGGCAATATATCGATATAATATGTTTAAGGCCAGGAATATTAAATATTTCTATAATCATAACTTGCATTTGAGAATTAGTCACATTGTAAGGTCTATGTGAAAATTTTATTGATCTGTGTATGATGGCGCACAGGCCACCATAAGAATCGGACCTGTCTGCTCTTACTACGTTATATCCATTAAATTTAAGAGTAGTTTCAGTAGACAGCCAAGTCTCACTCACAAATGCCATATGGATTTTATCTTGTACACTCTAAAAAAAATTTGGTTGGCCCTATCAATATCTTGATAGTCGTAATCAAGCATCTTGATTCCATACGAGCCTAACAAGAACTTAGACACATCAAATAAGGTAATTCTGATTGCTATTACTATATCTATGTAACCACAGACAACATATATACAGACGATGCTATCCCATACATTCAAATGCGACCGCCTAAAAGCGCATCATTACTAGATGGCGTCACTGAAAATGCACTGTTGCCTATCATGGATACGAGATGGCGCTGTGTCACATCCAAATCATAGAATTCCTAACGACATCTATACGTCTTTATTGAAAGTTAGTAGACATATGTCGTTGCCAACGATTAGAAGTAATCAACAGATGTCGCTTTATAGCGTATTGAATAAATCATGAATCTAGTTTAAAACTGGATCAAGCATGAGGGATGGAAGGAAATGACCGAACAGGATAGTCTTATGTATCTTTCAGTAGGAGTAAAGAGAGTTCGGGCACTTAAGGAGTACAGGGAGGGAAGGGAGAGGCAGGGTACAGAGAAATAGCGTAGCCAAACGGTATAACCATAAAGTAATTTCGGAAAACGATACTGTGGTGATGATAATATTTATATATTATACGAATGCTACATCATAAGTCTTGCCGAAACTATTTAAACCGGCTGAAAATAAATACCTGTCATAATAATTTTGCGGATGCTACCATTGGTGCATGGCAAAAGGATTAGACACACTGGCGTAAGTCCGTCTATATGCCACCATGCTACTGGTACTTGAGCGTTTCTTTATATTTTTTAAATACAATTGCTCAAAAAGTTTAGTTTTTGTAGCTGCAAATCGTGCGTAAAGTTTGATTTTTTTTACACTACTGCAAAAAAGTAATCTGATTGATACTTTTTAAATAAATGAGTATTATGCGAGACCCGCTTATAAATGACCCACCTGAACAACGCGCGATTGGGCATAAAGGAGTATTATTCGAGACCCAACAGTATTACTTGAACAACGCGCGACTGAATGAAGCTGACATTCGTACACTACACTTAAATTAAATGTAATTAATTAGATATATATCAATATAAAGAAATAAAAAAAGATTCATGTTTTTTTATATATAGCTGGTCAACCAAATCTTGTCAGTAAAAAAAGGCGCGAAATTCAAATTTTCTATGGGTCGATATCCCTTCGCGCCTACATTTTTCAAATTTGCCGCCTTTTTCTACTGTCAAGATCTGGTTCACCAAGTATAATTACATGTTCTGAAAATTATTTTTTTTTAATTTTAATAATACAATTTCTCTTCAATTAAGTAAAACTTTTTTATTCCCTTCCCGCCTTTTTTATTCAACATTTAAGTGATTTATGTTTGTAAGTAATTGCCACGAAAGCATAAGTTATTAAATAAAAATGAGTGATTCAGACGATTTTGGAGTTAATTTAACGCCACCAGATATCAAAGCAAAGGCATCCGTTGTAAGTGACAGGGCTATAACCGCGAAAATCGAATTTCGCAAATTGCGGGCATTTTTCTCTGTCACTCTAATTACGCCTGCATTGGAGTAAAAGAGAAAGATCCCCGCAATTTGCGAATTTCGGTTTTGGCGGTAGCCCCTCAGTATATTACCGGAAAAATCGAAAGCTCGGTACTCGTGCAAAATGACATACTTCTCGCACTTATATCGAAAACTACTATTTTTGCCATTTTTTATATTGTGATCTTTTTTGCCACTTTTGTGTTATTTGTACTCAAATTCTCGAGCTCTTTCGATCCTAAAGAGATAAAATACCTCAATTCATGCTCAATTCTTATAAGTAACTGATTTGACTAGTACGAAAATACCCTATTGTAACAATACGATGCGACGTTGTCGAGTTAAACTGGACTCGCTTCGCAGTAACTCATAGCAGTTTGGCAACGTCGCGTCGTGTTTTAAAAATATTTAAGCAACAGATTTGTACATGATTTGTACTATCTTAGTACCTATACATACAAAGATATGTTTTCATAACGTTCCTTTTCAACTTCTCCCATAGCAAAACCCGTACCTATCAAACCTGAAATTATTACACAAAAGCATTTGATGTTTGTTTTAATAAACTTTTTCTGTTATAATTAGTATAAATATTCCCCCTTCCCCCCGGACCGCCGCACGGTGTAGACCTACCCAAGTCTTCGCGCTAAATTCTATTAAATTTAATTCTGGATTATTCAAATAAAATCAACATTTTAATCCGCGCGTATAAATAGGAGCGCATAAATATACGCGTAGTAACCGCACGGCGCTTCGTATGTGTGCTACGCGCGCCTCGCCGTGTGCTGCAATCTACTACACGCTTCTGTCGCCCTGGTACTTCGCGCAACTACAACACGCTTTATTCGTGAGTGTGGGTTTCTCCTTACAATCTACTACTACGCTACGCCGCGTCTGCTACGGCGCGTCTGCTACGCCGCGTCTGCTACGTCACAGTGCTACGCCGCACTGCTACGCGTACGCCGTCGCTCTGCCGAAGCACTTCGCCTCGCTTCTGTTGTCCTGGTAGACATTGTGGTTGCTCTTAGAGTCATGAACCTCAATGACAGCATGATCTGCAGTGGATGTCACTTGGAGCTGCAAGTCGGCGAACAATATCTTCAATGCAATATGTAAGCTCATGTGGTAAGCTTTACCATTCTCCTGATTATATTTCATCCTCCAAGTAAATTATAGATGATCAAGCAAATCTTGTCAGTAGGAAAAGGCGCGAAATTCAAATTTTCTATGGGACGTTATCCCATCGCGCCTACATTTTTCAAATTTGCCGCTTTGACCTTGGTGGATGACGGTGTGTCGCCATGTCGCCACCGTAAAGACGGCCGTCTTTTGCGGCCGCTATATGACGGCACCGTTTTCGGAGGAATCCAAAGCTTTATACGGTAGTTATACTCCATCTTCGAGTCAATCCGGTGCCATGATTGGTCCGTGTCTTTGAACGGACCAATCACGGCACGGGATTCGCTCACCTCGTCCCCCCGCACCCCCGTATTTTTGGCAGCATCGGTTTCATGAAATAATTGCTCTAAACCTCTAAACTCCGTCTAGAGGATTCCTAGTCTATGATGAGGATTTACTACAGTGACATCTATTGATAGTCTTTCTCAAACAATCGAGCTATTTAGTGTGTTATGGTATGTTACAACGGCAAGAAACTAACTGTCTAGTAATGCGATAGATGGCGCTTAGAATAGTTCTTGCCATTATTATTTTTTTTTTCTGCGTCGATTTACTATGTGTAAATGGATGTTTTAAAAGGTTTTTGTTATAATATGCTAAATAAATTAGAACTATACATGTTAATTTAAAAATTGGCAACATTTGAAATAACACAAATATATATTTAGGCCCAATGGTGCTCTGAGTGACATCTCTTGAATTTTTGTGGAACTAAGCGAGGCTTGTATGGGCAGACTACTCTATACTATACTTACTTTATGACAACAGGGATTCCCACATAACCATCCCGGCCCGTCCCCGCGCCTTTTATTCCCGTCGCCGCGATTAGCACTTGCTCCATGTTGCACATACACTATTATACATTAGGTACACAAACCAAAGGTAACACGTTCACTGTTCCAGGCTTGCCGTGAAATAAAGGCACAAGTAAAGTTTATTTCGTTGACGCGTAGTTTAATGACTAAGTAGTTGAATGTTGAACGTCGAGGCTGAGACTGACTCCCCACTCGCACGGTCACAGGCGCCGCAGGGGCGCGGGCGGGGAGGACCGCGGGTGCACCGGCGCCCCCCTACTTATCTCTTGATTGAACGGATTAACTGATTATTTAATTTAATTATGAAGAAAATCGATTTAACACATAATTCTTAATAGAATAGAATATTAGTTTCGTAATTAATACAATAACTTGATCATAATGGGATTGAATGTTTTATCTTCGTTGTTCTAAATATTATATGTTTAGTTGATTAAAATACCAAGTCTTATGTAAATCAACAAAGAGAAAATAATCACATAAACTATTAAAATGTTCATAACTATTAACATATTTATCTGTTTTAATTAATTTGTTAAGGATTGAATCAACCTACGTTACATAATTATGCCAACAAGTTAATGATAGATGCAAAGTATACAATTGTTAGGATTAATAACATACCTACTTTATTAGTTCAATCACAGATACACTTATTGTTTTAAGTAATCAGGTTTCTTTGATTTATATAAGATCGTTATTGTTATAATTAACTTAACGTCAACTAAGAGAAAACTGCTCTTAGTTGGTCTTCATTTTTTAGAGTGTAGTAATAATAGTTCAAAGTTTCGAGCTTTAGGTTTTAAACTGTTTGCATTCCATTGGTAGATACTTATCAAATCCTTTTTAGGGTTCCGTAGCCAAATGGCAAAAAACGGAACCCTTATAGATTCGTCATGTCTGTCTGTCTGTCCGTCTGTCCGTCTGTCCGTCTGTCCGTCCGTATGTCACAGCCACTTTTCTCCGAAACTATAAGATCTATACTGTTGAAACTTGGTAAGTAGATGTATTCTGTGAACCGCATTAAGATTTTCACACAAAAATAGAAAAAAAACAATAAATTTTTGGGGTTCCCCATACTTCGAACTGAAACTAAAAAAAAAATTTTTCATCAAACCCATACGTGTGGGGTATGGATAGGTCTTCAAAAATGATATTGAGGTTTCTAATATCATTTTTTTCTAAACTGAATAGTTTGCGCGAGAGACACTTCCAAAGTGATAAAATGTGTGTCCCCCCCCCTGTAACTTCTAAAATAAGAGAATGATAAAACTAAAAAAAATATATGATGTACACTACCATGTAAACTTCCACCGAAAATTGGTTTGAACGAGATCTAGTAAGTAGTTTTTTTTTTATACGTCATAAATCGCCTAAATACGGAACCCTTCATGGGCGAGTCCGACTCGCACTTGGCCGCTTTTTTATTGTGTTACTGTCCATTATTGTAATTTCCAAATAGCTTTAACAACATCTCCATAGTAAAATATTTCTGAACAAAATTCTTAACCTCACTCCAGATAAATTCCATAAATACCTTAATTTTATTTTCAAGATCTCCCTCGCATGACATTGCTTCCTTTATCTTGTCTAAAAACCTATCTATTAAGGACTTTCTTTCTTGACGAGTTCTTCGAGATTGCTGAACGGGGACTACTTCAATTGGAGGACCTGGAGGACGGGTACTTTCTGTTTCGGATGATTCATCGGCACTCATATTATGTTTCTTTCTTCTCCTCGATTCTCGGCGCCTTTTGTCACTTTGCTTTTTATTTTTGCTGGCCATATTTTTAGTTTGAGGTTCACTTTCTTCTAATTCGCTTTCAGGATGCTGTTCTTGGGTATTAAAATTACTAACTGAAGCCCCAACACATATATCTCTATAAGCAGGCTTCGAAGTTTCCCCGGTTGACAATACTGGAGGATTCGGATTCAGTAGCAGAGTTTCTCTCGCCTGGAAGCCACTGCTTACATCAATATTCTGTTTTTTTTCGTCATTAATTTTCTTTAATGCTACTTTATATGTGCAATTATTTTGCCCCATGAATATGCGAATGGATCTCTCTTTTAGAAACGCGGGACATAAACTTTTCATCAAGGATAAATGGTTCCCTTTGCAGTTCACGCATTGGAATTTCTTTGTTTCACAATTTTCATGTTTTTCTCCGCATTTAGGACAGATTTGTACCTTGGATGGACAAAAATTACTGACATGGCCAAATCGCCAACATTTCGAACATTGCGTGACTGGGTACTTATACGATTCTACCGCCATACGACATCCATACGCCTTTACATAATTGGGCATGATTGACCCTCGAAAACAAATACGTACGGTTTCACACTTTACCCACTTACCCTGCTCATCTCTTTTGTTTAAACGTTTGACGGATAAAATCTCTGTATCTGTATCACACACAAAAATTTCTTTTAGGTCCTTTTCATCAACATCAAAATCTATATCTCTGACTACCCCGTAACAGAATGGCAACTCGTTAGTATTTCTACAAATCCACTCATATTTCTTCACAACTTCACTGTCCAAGAAACTGTTTGCGTTAGTATTGGTATTAAATCTGATCAGTAATTTGAAAGGACTCCTATATTTTACTCTTAAGACGCCCTGCACATTATGACTCAACAATATCTTTGCAAATCCCAATTGTTTTGGAAGAACGTTTTTGGAGCTAACTGAAACCTCATAGATAATTTCGTCAAAATCGTCAGACTTCGGTAGAGGACTAGTCGAAGGGGGGGAGGGACGTACATCTCTACGTTTATGCCTATTTACGACCGTAAACCCATCATCATCAACACCTTCCTCCCCCTCTAACCGTCGCTTATCGCCTCGTTGCTCGTCTAGCTCGGGCTCCGCGACGCGTTGTTTACCGACATTCATATCTCCGTCATCCCATTGCAAGTCCATTGCACCTTCTTCTTGAGGAGAGGAGCCCTCGGAGCCCATGATAACCTTCCTAATTGATTCTGGGGACATCTCGGGACCCGAGGCCGGCTGCGGGGCCGACTCCTCACCCGAATCACTCATAATCACAAATTGAGGGTAGATCGACAAAACCACTTATTTGTGTTTACTCGAAGAAACTAATAATTAACTTAGTTTTCCACGTATTATCACTACTAAAGTCATTATAATCAGTTTAAACACACTCCAAATTATAATCCTCTCAGCAAAACACAAAAAATCGGTATTACAAAAATGTAAACAAAGGAACGCGTCTTAACGTAACCGTTGCGCACGCCAGACTGTTAAATAACCTTAGTAAATAAATACCTGCATTCCATTTACATTTCATTTTAAACTAAACTTAACTCTAATGTGCATGAAAAAGTAGAGGTAATATTTGTATGATGTCAGCTTATCATAAGTGTTTTATGAATGTTCATACTGCTGAGTGCTGATAACAGATAAGGTTTTATATGAGGCCTACCAAAGGATTCCCAGAAATATAATTTAAAAATACTTTTAAAACAATAAAAACTACTGCATCACATTAGTTGACAATTGGTAGACATCTTTGCAATTTTACGACTATTCAGTTAGCTGTTGGTATGATAAAATTCTTAGGTATAAAATAATAGGTCCTTGCGTCAGTAACATAAGGTAGAAAGATTAAAAACTAACCTAACCTATGTTGGCTACGTTAGATTGTAAACGAATGGGTGCAATATACATTTTGTTGTTTCACATAGTTAATAAATAATAATAATATGTTTTATTAGTCAAGCAACATGGATTAAAAGGCTGTGAAACATAAAAATTTAAATTACAACTAAAATTAAAAATTAAAAATACAAAATAATAATATTAAATATTAATAATATTAAAGTAATTTGGGACAAAGTAACAATAATTTACTTGAAAAACCAGAGTCACAGCCTGACCCTATTTTACACATAAATTGCGTAATAAAAATGTATAAAACTATGAGCAATCGCTGCCCGCAAGTCACCGACACGCGAACACGCGATGTCGCGCTGTTTCATACAGTTGCGTATGATGGAGTCAGTCGGCGACCATTGACACAATTTATTGACTGACTATAAACCATATTGTGACGAGATAAGGTCTAGAAACGGTCAGTTAATTGTGCTGCTGTTACTACCAGAGGCATTGAACACACGAAGCGGTGTGGCACAGCCCCGCCCGCCGCGGAGGCTTGAGGGCGAGCGGCTTGAAATTTTGTATCACGGTGTAGGTAATCCGAATATACCGGACCTACGACGCCCCGCTCCACCGCGCGGAGCACCGGATCAGCGGCGTGGCACACCGCTCCGTGTGTTCCTCGCCTTAATCCAGGGGTTGACAACATTTTTTTAACGTGCTAGTGTTCACTTGTAAACCTTACCAAATAAGGTTTACCAAGTGTGTTGAAGCCTTGCTTAGTACAGAGGTTACCGACATTTTTTCGAAGCCCCACTTGGTGACAAAATTTTTGGCCCCTTCACATTTTGTGGCGGTCATTTTTCCCACATCTAGAATCTAGAATTCTAGATCATACTATCGAGAACTCATTCTAGAGTTTCTAGACTAAAATATCGGACATAAATGCTAACATAATGCGTCAGAATCATAACACACATTTGAACAGCTGATAACATAGATAGACAAATATAACAGTCCAATATCAACATTATCAGAGAACCGAAATATTTGCTCGCGGCCAAAGTTTGTTTATATCTTACGGCATTGTGACGTCACTACACGTCACACTATCACATCACGCGAGTCTTATCAGCACTCTGTCCCACTCTATACTTAGTCTGGGGGGATTGTGTAAAAGAAATAAAACATAGTTTTGTGACGGTTATTTCCCTGGTTATTTGCCAACGCAGCCGTTATTGTGAAAACGTCGTATTTGTCTACAAGTCCCATTGAAACATACGACTTTGCTTTACTAAAGACGCGCATAATACATTTCACTGATAGTGGAGAGATGCCAGAATTGAATGTAACTGTATAAGCACTTACGGCGTTTTGCTTACATATATATATTGGCAACCGCTGATAAACAAATATACATTGTTTCTTGTCTATTTTTTCCCAAACAACATTCAATAAAAGAATAGTGTGACTAGTGGCTTCCAAAAACTGAATCGCCAGAAAACAACATAGGTAATATAAATATTGAACGGGCACCAAATTTCACGAGAAATTTCACCATAGAGGAGAACACCGGACTGATGTACGACAGCGTTTTTGCCTAAACTGAAATGGAGACTTTATAGACCTTCGCTCTCGCTTGGTAGATTATAGGAACGAGCTCGGTTATATCTGGAATAAAATAGAACTAATAGAAGCCAGTTAATAATTTGTAAACATGCTTCAATAGCTCTACTCAGGTGGTGAGAGCGACTGGTCCGGTATTCCAAAAAGTTGAAGGCTCGAATCTCGCACGAGCCTGTGAATATTGTTTTTCCATGAACATTACAAAACAAGCTATTTCGCGTATTACTCGTCAACTATAAATTGGCATACATACACAACAACGATAAGAATAGAAGCTAGAACACGTAATATTGTTAATGCGGCGTAGTTTTAGATACATTACGTGTGTTGCATGAAAATAGTTAGTAGACATTACGACACTAAACGGTTTTCTTTCACCTGTCTAATAAGAGATCGAGCACCAATACAGCAGTGCGAGCGAGATGGACTGCGATCGAGTTTACGCAGTCACTAACGTAACGTCTAGTTGTCTCTGTCAACTCATGGTACGGCTACTAAGTAGCCGCTACTTGAAAACATTTGCATGTCTTGTCTCGCTCTTCGACACTGGTGCGACACCATACATCTGTAAAGCCGAACTCCGAACCATTGGCACACTTCATTTGCCCCTATTCCACCTATCCCTACCGCGATATCCCTCCCAGTGTGGAATATTTTTCCATCTATTTCTACTAGTAGGGATACTTTTCCATCTATCTATCCATACTAATTGATGCCAAATGGATTTTTTTCCGTATATCCCTACCATTTTCCCGCTGGATTTTTATTCACCTGTACCTACTGTTTTCCCCCCTGGGGGGAAAAGGTGGAAACACACACACACACACACACACACACACACACACACACACACACACACACTTCTAGACTTCCACTACACATCCTAGCTAAGGGATCAGGAAAGAAAGCCTAGACACAGCGACGAAACGTTGCTTAAACTGGTTAGTCATTACTTTCACTATCTACAGTATCTACCTGCCAGTCGCGGTTTAAGTTCCGCTCTTACCCAAACAGAAGATATGCAACGTAGTACAAGTAATGCATAAATATAGTAAATATGTACCATAAAGCTGATAACCCTTACCTTATCCATGCTCCTTGCAATTGTATAAAGGTGACAGTTTTGTTTTCTTGGACAATTATAAACAATACATTGTGTTGAGATCAATAGAAAGTACGATAAACAAACTAAGTACGAGTATATCCTATGGAATGTTCTGAGGAAGACACAGACAGACACATAGCAACTTTATAGACACAAAATAAGTATATTACCTAATAGTTGCAAGTAAAAATAAACATTATGCTTATGCGGTGATAGAGTCAACGTAATAACATTCTATTTGTAGGTTCTTTGGTAATAACTCTCACTTTTCAATTGTGAATTAACTCATCCGCGGGCTCGCTTGAGAGTCGAGAGCCCTTTCACATTAAGGGCCAGTTGCACCAACCACACTTGACAGACTGATCAAACGTCACTCATCACTTTTCTATGAAATTTTGCATACAATAAAATATAGCGAACGCTGTGCCGTTGACAGACTGTTTGGTGCAACTCACCCTTATTTGTCGTTAGACTTTGTTTAAAAACTGAAATAATTGTCACCGTTCAACACCTAACAAAGTACCTGACACTGGATCAAACTGGGTTTTTAACCTTTCCTCGCACAACACACAATAAAATAATTTTATTTCTGCCCTCTAATTGTCCAATTTGTGTGCCTTAATTATCTTCTTGCCTTGTTTTCTTATTCAACTGATGAGTGATATCGCCTCAAGGATAAGAAATCACACCATCAAACGTGCATGGGAACTTTAGGTTTTACTGACTAGTCTGAAGTCTGAATCATAACAATTACCTGTGACCTTTATATACCAACGTATTTTTATTGCCACTTTTCCTTGTCTTAACAAATGTTTCCCCATCATTGGTTGTTGAAGATGTTATCAGTAAAACATGCTCAGAGCTTGCAAACTTTTTGTTGCACTGTCACCCTTGTAGTTTGGGAGAGGTTCACCCTCTGAGAAATTGAAAACCGTTTGGCACACACTAGTTAGTAAATCTACATATATCGCAAAATAGCACTTGGCCATTGCATACAATCAGCAGCTAAGCGTGTGGTATAGTTAAGAGAGCTCTTATTGCTCCTCATTTGGAACACCTCGCCCTCTTGACTCTACCCTACCTACCTATGTTGAGTGTGCGAGGGTACGTGGTTCTAATTTTGACTGTCATTTGTTTCAGACCGTAATCAACATGTCGTACTGCCTGCTCGCGCTGCTCGGCTGGGGCGTGCAGCGCCTCGTGTTCGGGCGCCTCCGCGTGGCCGAGGCGGCGCGCGTCCGCGACAAGTTCTGGAACTACGTGTTCTACAAGTTCATCTTCGTGTTCGGCGTGCTCAACGTGCAGTTCGTGGACGAGGTGCTCATGTGGAGCTCGTGGTTCACGGCGGTCGGCTTCCTGCACCTGCTGGGCCAGCTGTGCAAGGACCGGTTTGAATACGTGAGTGTTTTAGTACTTTTAGTGTAACTTGATCTGTCTCAACACTACTTACGTTATCAGTACACTAATAGCTAACTGACAAACTAGATAATATAGCTGCTAATGAACACAGAATTCAAGACACACAGACAAGATTAATAATAAATGCCTAAATTAAGATACAAAAAATGATATCACATGTAACTTTAGCTCATAGAGTTCACTACGAACGTGAAATTTGCATGCAGTTGTATAAACAGGTTCCCCCGAAGCGCGTGAAGATAAAAACAATGCGTAACGAACTAGTCTAATAGTACTTCGTTGTTCGTTACCTAGGCGAACCGGATGTAACATATGGCCCGGACCCTGTTTCACCACGTTTACATTGTCACCTGACAATCCCGACTTTGTTAATGCGCCGTACGTTGCTGGTCCAACAAGTAAAAAAACACTGACTCATTACGCGACTCAGCGCGAGTGCTTATGTGTGGTGCCCGTGAATTGTCTTATTATGCTCCATCTTAAAGTTGAGGTGATCTGTGATCACGATAAGAACCGAAGAAGTAAAATACCACTGACGGCAGTGACGGCACAGGCAAAACAAAAACATTTGCTAATTTGTGACCTCCAACGGGAGCAATGATAAAGCCTGTTCGGAAAGAGAAGAATCGTGGAATATATGTATTGGCATGTATTGGGCACCATACGTTTTACTTTCCGCACAAACTCTACCGCCGTATAAGTACTTCACCTTGCCAGGCGATTTATGCGTAGACCTCGGTAAGGTCACTCTAAATATTAAATCTAATTTAAAGTTCCCGCCGTGACATGGTCTGCCTTGAGCGACCGCGTATGTGTGAAAACAACATCTAATATGATTTATATGATCGTGTTTGTGTAGTTTCTCTATGTAGATGAATATTGTTAATGCAGTTTTCTAGATTGCTCTTTGATGCGTGTTATTAATAAATAACAATGCGTTGTTTACTGGTTTGCGTCACCTTGATCCTGATCCGATTCCCAATTGTATGCAAATCAGTGACGCGGGCGCAACGCGGAAAGGGCAATAACATCCGCATCATAACACTGGTGATATTTTGTCTAAGTATGTGTTGTAAGTAAAATAAAATTGTAGCGATTACGTCTGATTTAACCGGCCTATAGTCTTGTTACATATTAATAAGGTTAATTCATATATGCATGTAATAAGAAAAAAGTTGAAATTTCAACTTTAATATAGCTGTCAATAGAGTTGAATACCATACCCGCCAGTTATGGCTTCGTATGCGGTAAAAGGGTTTGAAATAATTATAACTGTTTTGTTTATGCATCGCTGTGAAGTGTGATCCAGAAATTCCAGAACCAACCCCAAGTGTATTGTATGTAAATCGATGACGTAACGACGTGCATAATGTGGATATATGGCACAGATCGGAATTCGTACCGCGATTAATAGGTCTGGGTCTAGGGCCTTATGACAATCGGCAGTTTATATTTTACAGCGGGCTCAGCATGGTTCCATTTTTATCCACTATCACTATGCCCGTCACTTTCGCACTTACATACTTGTTAGAACGTGACAGGCATGGTGACAAATGATAAAAATGCGACCGTGCTACTAGGGCAGGAATAAGGTAAACGTCCGAATGCCCGGTGCTAATGTACAATACAATAGTTGATACTCTGTTATAACATACCACACTGGGACAGTGACGAGCACTCGGACGTATACCTAATTCCACACAACACAGTGTTAGGAAGGAAGAGTATGCGTTTTGTATCATCGTCCACACTAACTAAAGGCCGATACGGACGTTACAGTTGGCGTGCAGTTCCCATACAAATTGCAATCGGGTTGCAGTCCGTCTGTACCGGCCCTAACAGCTATTCGGAAACCTTATTTATAAACAAAGATATAAGGATTCCACCGATGGTATAAAATGGCGTTAATATACGTTGTTTATAGAACGAATGTCTAAATAACGTAAACGTGATATGGGCCGTAATAAAGCCATAATGATAATGATTCTGAAGTCACGTGCCCCGATCCATATCTCAGTTCACACCCGAGGCCCGAACAGACACAATTAACTGAACAACGGTAGACTTTATCTCGCTGTAATAGGGTCTATAAACCGTCAAACTGAGCCTAATGACAGTTATTACAGACAATAAAGTGCGGTCACTCGGCCATCTTTAATGAACTTGTTCCGCAGGAAAATGACACATTTTCCTTTTTCGAACGCGGACTTCGGTCAAGACCGACCCAAGACCGAAACCAAGGTTTTAAAACTTTTAAACTAGAAGACGTTAGCTGATAGTTGTGATAAAAGACAGAAGATTGAATAAGAAATAGGTAGATTAGATTAATTTTAATGTTTGCTACATTGCAACTTGCAACGATATCCAATATATCCATGCGATGTTACTCCTTATAACAACATTTGTAAATGTTATATCGGCGGCCGAAAATAGGAACAAGTGTTGAATTCAATAATTCTTAGGTTTAACTGTAATAAGTATACATAAAATAGGTCCCCTTGACATTTAAGCAGAAGCTATGTAACAGTAGGGGTTTTCAATCGCAGTTGATTGACTTTATTCATGATGTTTCCGTGATTCAAGACTGGACGTAAATAATATAGGAATATATGCGCCTGCAGTGCAGTGATGTGTAGGTACTCTCTTTACACGTTTCTTGGCCTTCATAGTGAGCCAAATGGCAAATTGCTCGCAAAACCTTCATTCTGTCCTTTTTCTCCGCTAATTCTAGATTATTTGGCAGCAAGTATATAATTTGTATTTCTGTTTAAGTTATCATCGTCCCCGAACTCCGCGCGCTGGGCGCACGTGCGTCTAGCAGCATTGCTGTCGGCAGTCGCGGTAGCAGCCCTCGGTCTGTTAGCGGCCGCCGCGATATGGGCGCTGCCCGTCGCCAAGGACACATTCGCGTTCATGGCCGCTGAGGTAAGCTGTAGTCTAACTAGCAGCATTGCTGACGGCAGTCGCAGTGGCAGCCCTCGGTCTGTTAGCGGCCGCCGCGATATGGGCGCTGCCCATCGCCAAGGACACATTCGCGTTCATGGCCGCTGAGGTAAGCTGTAGTCTAACTAGCAGCATTGCTGACGGCAGTCGCAGTGGCAGCCCTCGGTCTGTTAGCGGCCGCCGCGATATGGGCGCTGCCCGTCGCCAAGGACACATTCGCGTTCATGGCCGCTGAGGTAAGCTGTAGTCTAACTAGCAGCATTGCTGACGGCAGTCGCAGTGGCAGCCCTCGGTCTGTTAGCGGCCGCCGCGATATGGGCGCTGCCCGTCGCCAAGGACACATTCGCGTTCATGGCCGCTGAGGTAAGCTGTAGTCTAACTAGCAGCATTGCTGACGGCAGTCGCAGTGGCAGCCCTCGGTCTGTTAGCGGCCGCCGCGATATGGGCGCTGCCCGTCGCCAAGGACACATTCGCGTTCATGGCCGCTGAGGTAAGCTGTAGTCTAACTAGCAGCATTGCTGACGGCAGTCGCAGTGGCAGCCCTCGGTCTGTTAGCGGCTGCCGCGATGTGGGCGCTGCCCGTCGCCAAGGACACATTCGCGTTCATGGCCGCTGAGGTAAGCTGTAGTCTAACTAGCAGCATTGCTGACGGCAGTCGCAGTGGCAGCCCTCGGTCTGTTAGCGGCCGCCGCGATATGGGCGCTGCCTGTCGCCAAGGACACATTCGCGTTCATGGCCGCTGAGGTAAGCTGTAGTCTAACTAGCAGCATTGCTGACGGCAGTCGCAGTGGCAGCCCTCGGTCTGTTAGCGGCCGCCGCGATGTGGGCGCTGCCCGTCGCCAAGGACACATTCGCGTTCATGGCCGCTGAGGTAAGCTGTAGTCTAACTAGCAGCATTGCTGTCGGCAGTCGCAGTGGCAGCCCTCGGTCTGTTAGCGGCCGCCGCGATATGGGCGCTGCCCGTCGCCAAGGACACATTCGCGTTCATGGCCGCTGAGGTAAGCTGTAGTCTAACTAGCAGCATTGCTGACGGCAGTCGCAGTGGCAGCCCTCGGTCTGTTAGCGGCTGCCGCGATGTGGGCGCTGCCCGTCGCCAAGGACACATTCGCGTTCATGGCCGCTGAGGTAAGCTGTAGTCTAACTAGCAGCATTGCTGACGGCAGTCGCAGTGGCAGCCCTCGGTCTGTTAGCGGCCGCCGCGATATGGGCGCTGCCTGTCGCCAAGGACACATTCGCGTTCATGGCCGCTGAGGTAAGCTGTAGTCTAACTAGCAGCATTGCTGACGGCAGTCGCAGTGGCAGCCCTCGGTCTGTTAGCGGCCGCCGCGATATGGGCGCTGCCTGTCGCCAAGGACACATTCGCGTTCATGGCCGCTGAGGTAAGCTGTAGTCTAACTAGCAGCATTGCTGACGGCAGTCGCAGTGGCAGCCCTCGGTCTGTTAGCGGCCGCCGCGATATGGGCGCTGCCTGTCGCCAAGGACACATTCGCGTTCATGGCCGCTGAGGTAAGCTGTAGTCTAACTAGCAGCATTGCTGACGGCAGTCGCAGTGGCAGCCCTCGGTCTGTTAGCGGCCGCCGCGATATGGGCGCTGCCCGTCGCCAAGGACACATTCGCGTTCATGGCCGCTGAGGTAAGCTGTAGTCTAACTACATAGCACCATTCCTGACTGCCGCTAGTAGACACGTTCGTGTCCAACTAGCAACATAGCTGACGGTCTGCGCGTTCAATCTTCCGCTACATTTTCTATATTTTACTATGCAAAAGGTATATAAGGTTAAGGTTCGACGGATGTCACAAACATCACATTATGTCGCTCACTAAACCTGTAAATAACAAAACGTTGGTCGCTTTCTGTTTAAACAGTCGGCATAGAAAAATTTCGTTCATTGCGACTCCCTTCTCATATATAGCCGCCGATCGGATAGCTGTCACAGTAGGTAGTTGATGTTATAATACCTATCAGGAGCGTATACTTACATACTTTGTTTCTTCCGCAGTGCATCCTGGTGCTAATAGGTGCCGTGCACGTGATGTCCCGCTACACGCTGCGACTCCTCGACTGCGACGCGTCGGGCCCCCCCGCCTACTACACGCACCTCGCCTTCGACTCGGCCGCGCTCGTCGTGGAGGCAGCCCATGTGCTGCACATGGTAGGTATTACACACAGTCCTGGTGCCAGTACGGTGCACGTGATGTCCCGCTACACGCTGCGACTCCTCGACTGCGACGCGTCAGGCCCCCCCGCCTACTACACGCACCTCGCCTTCGACTCGGCCGCGCTCGTCGTGGAGGCAGCCCATGTGCTGCACATGGTAGGTATTACACACAGTCCTGGTGCCAGTACGGTGCACGTGATGTCCCGCTACACGCTGCGACTCCTCGACTGCGACGCGTCAGGCCCCCCCGCCTACTACACGCACCTCGCCTTCGACTCGGCCGCGCTCGTCGTGGAGGCAGCCCATGTGCTGCACATGGTAGGTATTACACACAGTCCTGGTGCCAGTACGGTGCACGTGATGTCCCGCTACACGCTGCGACTCCTCGACTGCGACGCGTCAGGCCCCCCCGCCTACTACACGCACCTCGCCTTCGACTCGGCCGCGCTCGTCGTGGAGGCAGCCCATGTGCTGCACATGGTAGGTATTACACACAGTCCTGGTGCCAGTACGGTGCACGTGATGTCCCGCTACACGCTGCGACTCCTCGACTGCGACGCGTCAGGCCCCCCCGCCTACTACACGCACCTCGCCTTCGACTCGGCCGCGCTCGTCGTGGAGGCAGCCCATGTGCTGCACATGGTAGGTATTACACACAGTCCTGGTGCCAGTACGGTGCACGTGATGTCCCGCTACACGCTGCGACTCCTCGACTGCGACGCGTCAGGCCCCCCCGCCTACTACACGCACCTCGCCTTCGACTCGGCCGCGCTCGTCGTGGAGGCAGCCCATGTGCTGCACATGGTAGGTATTACACACAGTCCTGGTGCCAGTACGGTGCACGTGATGTCCCGCTACACGCTGCGACTCCTCGACTGCGACGCGTCAGGCCCCCCCGCCTACTACACGCACCTCGCCTTCGACTCGGCCGCGCTCGTCGTGGAGGCAGCCCATGTGCTGCACATGGTAGGTATTACACACAGTCCTGGTGCCAGTACGGTGCACGTGATGTCCCGCTACACGCTGCGACTCCTCGACTGCGACGCGTCAGGCCCCCCCGCCTACTACACGCACCTCGCCTTCGACTCGGCCGCGCTCGTCGTGGAGGCAGCCCATGTGCTGCACATGGTAGGTATTACACACAGTCCTGGTGCCAGTACGGTGCACGTGATGTCCCGCTACACGCTGCGACTCCTCGACTGCGACGCGTCAGGCCCCCCCGCCTACTACACGCACCTCGCCTTCGACTCGGCCGCGCTCGTCGTGGAGGCAGCCCATGTGCTGCACATGGTAGGTATTACACACAGTCCTGGTGCCAGTACGGTGCACGTGATGTCCCGCTACACGCTGCGACTCCTCGACTGCGACGCGTCAGGCCCCCCCGCCTACTACACGCACCTCGCCTTCGACTCGGCCGCGCTCGTCGTGGAGGCAGCCCATGTGCTGCACATGGTAGGTATTACACACAGTCCTGGTGCCAGTACGGTGCACGTGATGTCCCGCTACACGCTGCGACTCCTCGACTGCGACGCGTCAGGCCCCCCCGCCTACTACACGCACCTCGCCTTCGACTCGGCCGCGCTCGTCGTGGAGGCAGCCCATGTGCTGCACATGGTAGGTATTACACACAGTCCTGGTGCCAGTACGGTGCACGTGATGTCCCGCTACACGCTGCGACTCCTCGACTGCGACGCGTCAGGCCCCCCCGCCTACTACACGCACCTCGCCTTCGACTCGGCCGCGCTCGTCGTGGAGGCAGCCCATGTGCTGCACATGGTAGGTATTACACACAGTCCTGGTGCCAGTACGGTGCACGTGATGTCCCGCTACACGCTGCGACTCCTCGACTGCGACGCGTCAGGCCCCCCCGCCTACTACACGCACCTCGCCTTCGACTCGGCCGCGCTCGTCGTGGAGGCAGCCCATGTGCTGCACATGGTAGGTATTACACACAGTCCTGGTGCCAGTACGGTGCACGTGATGTCCCGCTACACGCTGCGACTCCTCGACTGCGACGCGTCAGGCCCCCCCGCCTACTACACGCACCTCGCCTTCGACTCGGCCGCGCTCGTCGTGGAGGCAGCCCATGTGCTGCACATGGTACGTGATGATATACTACAGTAGTACAGAAACGATGAAAAATTCGCTTCGATCTTGCCGGAAAGGGTGATTTTATAGAATTTTCCGGTTAGTATAAAATAATATTTAGGTAGTGACGTGGTGTGTTACCAGGTGCTGTGGAGCAACGTGCTGCTGAGCATGGCGTCGCTGGTGCTGCTCCTGCAGCTGCGCCACCTGCTGCAGCAGCTGCAGGCGAGGCTGAGGCGGCACCGGAGATACACTCGCCTGCAGGCTCACATGACTACTAGGTTCGACAAACTTATCCTACTTCTATACTGGGTCAACCCACAGACAAGACATCCTCTAGACTGAGCATAGTAACGCTACCCCCTCTGTCACTCATACGGTAGTTTTACTCCATCTTCGAGTCAATCCCGTGCCGTGATTGGTCCGTGTCTTTGAACGGACCAATCACGGCACGGGATTCGCTCACCTCGTCCCCCCGCACCCCCGTATTTTTGGCAGCATCGGTTTCATGAAATAATTGCTCTGAACTCAGTCTAGAGGATTCCTAGTCTATGGGGTCAACCAAATCTTGTCAGTAAATAGGAACAAAAAAAACTATACTCATCCTTTTCTTTTGAGTTAGGGTTTGGGCTAGTACTAGTGTAAGACAAAGATAGTATGATTCTCTCTGTCTATGTTTGAAATCAAACAGACCTTTGACACACTATAATTTATTAATTAGTTTATTACTAACCAGAAGGGCCCATCGCGAAAAACTAAAGTCGAAATATCGTTATCTGCCTCTCTACAGTCTCTACCGCACGTCCGCACGAATATAGAAGAGCGATTCACTTTTATATTAATGAGCCTTAAAATATATTTTACAGTACATATATGGGGCTACTTTTCCGCACTAGTGCGTAAAATAGCACTTTTCATGCGTATGTCGAAACTTTAAAGTGCCATATGTACTGTAAAACGTTGTTCGATATACGTGCGAATACGTAATTCGCAACTCGTGTCGATTTAAAACACTCCCTTCGGTCGTGTTTTAATTTATCGCCACTCGTTTCGAATTTCCTCTTTTTCGCACTTGTATCGAAAATAACTATTTCAGAGAATATAAATTCCATATATCCGCGGTTCGCATCAGAAAATATAAGGAAACCAAATCATTACGTGCAATGTTACAATAACCTTAATAACCTGTATACAAGGACTATCGGAATGTAAGAACTTATTTTTAAAAGTATTCGACCTCGAATTTAGGCACTACCATCGTATCTTTCACTCTGTTAACTGACAATTGGTAAAAGTACCTTATTGCCAATACATACGGTCAATCGGTGGTCAGAGTATTGCGAGAACCTAAAGTTTCCAATCCCAAAATAAACCAGATTTTATGACATAACTTCGAATGGGGAATAAAATATGCAAAACAGACGGTAATCCGGTAAAAAAGTGGTGATACAAACAAGACGCGTCGTCCCAACCCAGCGTACGCTTTTACATGTTTTATTATTTATTGAACTATTGATGAAAACTATCAATATCTAAGTATTTGATGATTGACGGTTCGTTACATTACACGTATGTACATATTATTTCGGAAATACAAGTATAGGTACCTAATTTAACTCGATAGTAAAATAGCCTACGATATAATTAATGATTAATAAATATTCACAGTCAGTCTGTAATTTTATAACAAATCGATCCATAATCGATTCTAAGTAACTTGATCATGATGATAGTTATTTGCGACCGCAACTAAGATTCATCATGACACCGCAGTGGCCGATAAGTAATATTTTCGGCCGTTAGCATAATATACGTTACCTACTACTCGTCGTGATTAAGTAAATATGTATGTCGTATTGATATGTGTTGCGCAACTTTCTTCACATTGTAGAATACTAAAATCCTAAGACTTCTATCTTAGAGAACTGGTGAGGGCGAAAAATGCTGCCACTAGGGCATACGACGCATTCCCGTCTCCTTCTAATAAGAACGCTTTAAACCGCATTCAGACTCATCTGAAGCGGCAGCTGGCTTCTTATAGGAACGAGCGATGGGACAGCACACTAAGAGAGATCACACCTAGCCATCAGGCTTTCTGGAGGCTGGTGAGATCTCTAAAAACGGACGGCATTGCATCTATGCCACCGTTGACTCGACCTGACGGACAAGGACCCGCTTTTGATGACTCGGAGAAGGCTGAGTGTCTGGCTGTTAGCCTTGAAGGTCAGTGTTCTCCAAGTAATCAGCCGACTGACGAGAACCATGTTAAAATGGTAACTGAGGAGTTAACTCAGAAGGCCACAACCCCACTCGAACTGACACCGCTCCCCGAGGTAACTATGACGGAACTGAAGATGCAGATCCGAAGACTCAAGTTACGCAAGGCTCCTGGGTCTGACGGAATCACCAATAAATTAATCAAAACGCTACCCGACAGAATCCTCTCTCTCCTACTCATCATTTACAACGTTGCTCTCATCCACTGCCATTTCCCATCATGTTGGAAGGAGGCTGACGTCATTGGCATCCCCAAACCCGGTAAACCCCGTACGGACCCAGTTAGTTACCGCCCGATCAGTCTTCTTCAAACTTTGGGTAAGCTTTATGAACGCATTATACTTACCCGTATTCACACTCATCTTTCTGCTCATAACATCATCATACCTGAACAATTCGGGTTCAGGGCTAGTCATTCATGTGTCCATCAAGTTCACCGTCTTGTGGAGCACATCCTCTTTTGGATGACTAGCGGGCGCCATGCGATCCCTACTGGAGCGATCTTCCTTGATATAGCGAAGGCCTTTGATAAGGTGTGGCATCCGGGCTTGCTATACAAACTCTACAATATTGGATTGCCCAATCGGCTTGTCCGGTTGATAGAGAACTTCCTCACAGCCAGATGTTTTCGCTATAAAGTAGAAGGATCGCGTTCCGCCTTTCATCCAATTAAGGCCGGCGTCCCACAAGGTTCATGTCTTTCCCCAACTCTCTTCGCCATCTACATCAACGACATTCCAAAACTTCCTGACACTCATTATGCTCTGTTTGCCGATGATACGGCAACTTATGTCACATCCCCCTGTATTGCTCGGGTTGCTCAACTCCTGCAGTCTGCATCTGATGCTCTTGGGCATTGGTGCAGATTGTGGCGAGTTGAAGTCAATCCGGACAAAAGTGTAGGGGTCATATTTTCACGCACTACATTATATAAATCCTTAATATCATCCATTTCCAACATCACCCTCTTCGATCGTCCCATTCCATGGCGAGATGAGGCCAGATACCTCGGGGTAGTTCTAGACAAACGGTTAAACTTCCATCGACATATTAAGACAGTACGCGATCGTGCAGCTTATTATGTATGCCGACTTCACTGCCTTCTTAACAAGAAGAGCAAGTTATCGGTCCGCAGTAAGCTGCACATCTACAAAGTGTGTATCCGCACAGTATTCTCATATGCCTCGGTTGCTTTCGCCCAGGCCTCCCCCCGCCAGCTGAAGAGCCTACAGGTTCTCCAAAACAAATTCTTGCGGAAGTTGGTCGGGGCACCGTGGTATGTGAGAAACAATGATTTGCACAAGGACTTAAGACTGACAACTGTGGCTCAACACTTTAAAGTGTTGAGCAGACGCTACTTTGACAAAGCGTCCAATCACGTCAACGATCTAATAAGTCATGCCTCGGAGTACACTCCTGAGCTTCCGCCCAGAAAACGTGTGCGTCGCCCGAGGCATGTCTTCTTGGATCCAGACGATCAAACAACGTTGGACCAAATAAGAGAGGCAGAAATTGACAAAGGCGGGTTTGTGACGAATAGTGGGAATAATTCTCCTACTATTCGTTACAAACCTAACCTGCGCAGACCTGTGGGGTACTACTCTACCCGCCCCCATTGGGAAAAGACCAGGAACTCATAACTCAAAACTTCTGTACAACTCAAAACATTCTGTACCTAGCGTTATTGTTTTTGCTACAAATTAACTTCTCTTCTCTTCTCTATTCTTGCTTTTCTCTTTTCTTACTCCTGTGAATTTCCTTTCCCTTTCGTCCTTGGTGGTGACGTGGCCCTTACGGCCACGTTACCAATCTTCTCCCAACAAGAGCAGTCGCTGGTCACAAGGTCGACCAAACTGCATACTAATTAAAAAAAAAAAAAAAAAAAACATATTATTTCGGAAATACAAGTATAGGTACCTAATTTAACTCGATAGTAAAATAGCCTACGATATAATTAATGATTAATAAATATTCACAGTCAGTCTGTAATTTTATAACAAATCGATCCATAATCGATTCTAAGTAACTTGATCATGATGATAGTTATTTGCGACCGCAACTAAGATTCATCATGACACCGCAGTGGCCGATAAGTAATATTTTCGGCCGTTAGCATAATATACGTTACCTACTACTCGTCGTGATTAAGTAAATATGTATGTCGTATTGATATGTGTTGCGCAACTTTCTTCACATTGTAGAATACTAAAATCCTAAGACTTCTACCAAACCGTAACCACTTGGTGTTGCAGTTCCCTGTGCCCTCGCCACTTGATGTAAGATAAATACGTGCTATTAATACCTTATTGTATGGTAAATAGAATAAAACCTATTGTTTCATTATATAAATAGGAAAATAACGTATTTTTATTATTTAAAAAATCTCGATGATTGTCCTTGCGAGTCGATTGTGATCAACCCTGAATTATTTTCATTTGCACGTTCATCGTCTTTTAAACTATTTACCACGATTATGATAAACTTTTGAATAAATAAATTCCTAATAATACCCCAAAGTACTGTACCGTAGTAAAGTATAGCATGAGCGTGGGCGTTGTAAGTTTGTAACAGTTTGTACATCTGTAATCTGTTGTTGTTATTACTTATACTATCGTTGTTAGAATATTTTAATTTTAACAACCAAACAAAACTTAAAGAATTTTATATAATAGAAAAACAATCCTTTCAAAACTTTAATAAATATTCCGTTGCTGAATGCGTCAACGCCTCATTACAGTAATTGTTTATTTATTTATTGTAATTAACAGCAAACAGTAAATAGACATTTAACTTCCATGCAATAATTAAAATACCACTCGCCGAGGGAAACATTCGACAACTGGTTATTGTTGCGTAAATATATGAACGAAATGTTTATGAAAATTAACTAATTACATCAAACATTGTCTTATTACTAATGAGTTTTATGACGGTATTGACCGCTTGCGTAAGTACGGAGAATGTTCTAATGAAAAATCTATCATAACATCAAATATCATTATCATTGTTGATTAATTTGGGTTTTGATTAATTGTGTGTTAATATTGCAGAACTATAAATAAATATTAATTGGTATCCAGTGACTTTTAAATTAACATTCCTTCTGATCCCGGAGTTAGTGATAGTGAAAAGAGACACATACAAAGAGAGCAAACATAGACGATTTAACCAAAACCACAGACAATACATCCTCTAGACTGAGCATAGTAACGCTACCCCCTCTGCCACTTATACGGTACTTTTACTCCATCTTCGAGTCAATCCCGTGCCGTGATTGGTCCGTGTCTTTGAACGGACCAATCACGGCACGGGATTCGCTAACCTCGTCCCCCCGCACCCCCGTATTTTTGGCAGCATCGGTATCATGAAATAATTGCTCTAAACTCAGTCTAGAGGATTCCTAGTCTATGACCAAAACCAACCAAAAAACCAGAATCTCTAGTTAAAAACCAAATTCGTAAATTTCTCAATTCGTAAGGAACTTTTTAACGCATAGGTATGTCCCGATTCCGATGTCTCGAATAAGGCTGGATCGACTTTTTTTTTGTTTTTATTGAAATGATATACGAGGGGCGTTCAAAATATTCTCGGTATTGATATCTTACAACCTCTTCTAAAATTTCTTTCGTTACTGGCCGCTAAGGTTTATTCATTGACATTAAAAAAAAGTATAATTCGAACCGAGATGTTCTTTTGTTTTTCTGCAATTGCTGAACAAACATGAACATCATGTGGGAATTGACAATGTTAACTAAATTAGAACATCGATGCGTGATAAAATTCTTGACAAAACAGGGTAAAAATCAAAAAACCATAAAAGAGGAAATGGATTGTGTTTACCGTGGGTCTGCTCCTTCTTTATCTACCATTCAAAAGTGGTCAAGCGAGTTTAAACGTGGAAGGGAGAGTGTTGAAGACGACCCTAGACCTGGCCGGCCTGTAGTAGCTACTTCACAAGAAAATATTGATAAAGTGGAAAAACTTATATTGGAAGATGGTCGAGTGAAGGTAAAATCTATAGCACAAGTAACCAATCTCTCTATTGGTACCGTACATGATATTATCCATGACCATCTTAATATGTCAAAAGTAAGTGCAAGATGGGTTCCGCGAATGCTGACTCGGCTTCAAAAAGACATGCGTGTAGCTTGTTGTTCCGATTTTATTGACCTGTGCGGTGAAAATCCTGATGAGGTGCTGCAAAGAATAGTTACTGGAGATGAAACCTGGGTTCATCATTATGACCCAGAGAGTAAACAAGAGTCCATGCAGTGGCACATTAAGGGTTCAGCTCATCCCAAGAAGTTCAAGGTCATCCCTTCAGCTGGCAAGGTCATGGCCACGATATTTTGGGATTGTGAAGGAGTATTACTGATCGATTATAAAGAAAAAGGTGTAAATATCACAGGACAGTACTACGCTAACATTCTACGTCAATTAAAGGATGCAATCAAAGAAAAGAGGCGAGGAAAGTTAACCAAAGGTGTTATGCTTCTGCATGACAACGCCCCCGTCCATACTGCTCATATTGCCAAGGCAGCTATTGTTGAATGTGGGTTTGAAACTGTTACTCACCCACCGTATAGTCCGGACTTAGCCCCCAGCGACTTCTTTTTGTTCCCCAATCTTAAAAAGGATCTACGTGGAAATAAATTTTCCGATGATGAAGCATTTAAGGCGGCAGTGGAGGAGCATTTTTACACCAAAGATAAAAAATATTTTTATGCAGGATTAAAAAAAATAATTGATCGATCTTTTAAGTGTATGAACATAGGGGGGGAGTATATTGAAAAATAAAAATATCAAACTTTTCGTACTTGTTTGTTTTCATTCTCATACCGAGAATATTTTGAACTCCCCTCGTACATATGTATACTACATACTTTAACGTACCGTCCCGTTACTGTCGTTGACATTATATACGTCCGATCTGATGATGGATTTCCGGAAAAATAAAGGGGATTCTTTAAATATTGTTCACGTCAAGTGATTTTAGTATTTTATTACATCTACATCTCAAATTGGAACATTATCTTACATATAAAATTGGAACATTTTGAACCGAGTAGAATTTTTTCCCAAATGTAAATAATTTTGTTTGTTACAGTTATCCAATGGCGAGCAAGGAAGAGGTGGAGAAAAATCAGGACAACTGCGCCATCTGCTGGGAGCCCATGAAGGAGGCGCGCAAACTGCCCTGCGACCATCTGTTCCATAAGTACATAACTTGTTTATTTTATCTCAAGGCTCGTATGGTTTGTTCTTATTCCGTTTAGATGTTTATCGCTTAAGGTACGAACATTTACGTCTAACAACCATACTTTATTTGCGTTCTCAACGGGGGGCATTACTGCAATGTTCTGCCGCCAGAGTGCAGCACTAGCACCCGTCGTAAACATTCGTAAACAATAGAGTAACTTATACATACTGACAAGTGTTCACAGACAATAAAATATGACATTGATACATCAAGGCGGTTTGTTTACAAAGGGCCTACCGGGAAACGCAAAAATCGAATCTCAGCTATCCGACTCTTTATCGCTCGAATATGCAAGAGGGATAGTGGGGTTAGATAACGAAATTTCGACTCTCTCGTTTTGCGGTAGACCCTTAGATTGTGACGGATTGTGGAAGTGGCGCCCCCGACGCGGAGTTTCGCATCATATTCCCTGTTAACTTAGCGTAATGTTTGCAGCTCGTGCTTGTGCCAGTGGATGCAGCAGGACGCGTCGTGCCCCACGTGCCGCCGCGCGCTGGCCGCGCGCCCCCCGCCCCCCGCCGCCGCGCCGCCTGCTCCTGCAGCCGTGGCGCCCGTCAACCACCTCTTCCAGTTCCACGGTCAGTGTTGTGTGTGTGTAGTGTCTGCAGCTCGTGCTTGTGCCAGTGGATGCAGCAGGACGCGTCGTGCCCCACGTGCCGCCGCGCGCTGGCCGCGCGCCCCCCGCCCCCCGCCGCCGCGCCGCCTGCTCCTGCAGCCGTGGCGCCCGTCAACCACCTCTTCCAGTTCCACGGTCAGTGTTGTGTGTGTGTAGTGTCTGCAGCTCGTGCTTGTGCCAGTGGATGCAGCAGGACGCGTCGTGCCCCACGTGCCGCCGCGCGCTGGCCGCGCGCCCCCCGCCCCCCGCCGCCGCGCCGCCTGCTCCTGCAGCCGTGGCGCCCGTCAACCACCTCTTCCAGTTCCACGGTCAGTGTTGTGTGTGTGTAGTGTCTGCAGCTCGTGCTTGTGCCAGTGGATGCAGCAGGACGCGTCGTGCCCCACGTGCCGCCGCGCGCTGGCCGCGCGCCCCCCGCCCCCCGCCGCCGCGCCGCCTGCTCCTGCAGCCGTGGCGCCCGTCAACCACCTCTTCCAGTTCCACGGTCAGTGTTGTGTGTGTGTAGTGTCTGCAGCTCGTGCTTGTGCCAGTGGATGCAGCAGGACGCGTCGTGCCCCACGTGCCGCCGCGCGCTGGCCGCGCGCCCCCCGCCCCCCGCCGCCGCGCCGCCTGCTCCTGCAGCCGTGGCGCCCGTCAACCACCTCTTCCAGTTCCACGGTCAGTGTTGTGTGTGTGTAGTGTCTGCAGCTCGTGCTTGTGCCAGTGGATGCAGCAGGACGCGTCGTGCCCCACGTGCCGCCGCGCGCTGGCCGCGCGCCCCCCGCCCCCCGCCGCCGCGCCGCCTGCTCCTGCAGCCGTGGCGCCCGTCAACCACCTCTTCCAGTTCCACGGTCAGTGTTGTGTGTGTGTAGTGTCTGCAGCTCGTGCTTGTGCCAGTGGATGCAGCAGGACGCGTCGTGCCCCACGTGCCGCCGCGCGCTGGCCGCGCGCCCCCCGCCCCCCGCCGCCGCGCCGCCTGCTCCTGCAGCCGTGGCGCCCGTCAACCACCTCTTCCAGTTCCACGGTCAGTGTTGTGTGTGTGTAGTGTCTGCAGCTCGTGCTTGTGCCAGTGGATGCAGCAGGACGCGTCGTGCCCCACGTGCCGCCGCGCGCTGGCCGCGCGCCCCCCGCCCCCCGCCGCCGCGCCGCCTGCTCCTGCAGCCGTGGCGCCCGTCAACCACCTCTTCCAGTTCCACGGTCAGTGTTGTGTGTGTGTAGTGTCTGCAGCTCGTGCTTGTGCCAGTGGATGCAGCAGGACGCGTCGTGCCCCACGTGCCGCCGCGCGCTGGCCGCGCGCCCCCCGCCCCCCGCCGCCGCGCCGCCTGCTCCTGCAGCCGTGGCGCCCGTCAACCACCTCTTCCAGTTCCACGGTCAGTGTTGTGTGTGTGTAGTGTCTGCAGCTCGTGCTTGTGCCAGTGGATGCAGCAGGACGCGTCGTGCCCCACGTGCCGCCGCGCGCTGGCCGCGCGCCCCCCGCCCCCCGCCGCCGCGCCGCCTGCTCCTGCAGCCGTGGCGCCCGTCAACCACCTCTTCCAGTTCCACGGTCAGTGTTGTGTGTGTGTAGTGTCTGCAGCTCGTGCTTGTGCCAGTGGATGCAGCAGGACGCGTCGTGCCCCACGTGCCGCCGCGCGCTGGCCGGTCAGTGTTGTGTGTGTGAACGACCACTACTAGCGGAACAGTGCCGCCTCGACGGCCGACCAACCGGTCGAGCATTATTCTTCCGAGCCTTTACCTTGGTGAATTTATACGGGTTGGTCTCGGACTGTCTAGAACACAAAATGACTAGTGTAATATTTTGCCTATATCCCTTTTAGTCTACATCGCAAACGGTCTAGAACACAAAATGACTACAATTATTTAGACCTTTATTTACCTACATTTCGTCTATCTGGATGCGTTCATTTTTCATAGAATGATTCATGATTTACCAGAGCAGAAAAAATAAATCATATAAAAGTACTGGCTAACCGCTGGCCAAAGTTGGCATACATCCACACTTTCTCAAAGCCATAACCGAGCGACACGCCTCGATGTCAAACTCATTCATAATTCTGGACTAATCTCACCTGTTTTACATCTCAATTTGTCAGTCGTTCGACTGACGCAATTTGTCAACAGTCTCGATCTTGTCATAATATTGGATTTATTTGGTACTTGGTACCTATTATTAAATGCACAAATAGATACTAAATTATCGTTCACCCAAACCGATACGATAGAAGAACTAGATCTAAGACACCCGCAGACGAAATTACGATACCCGAATCTGCATTACAAATATATGTAAAATCATTCATCGCTCATATTTATGTAATAGTGCCAACGTTTAATTCAATACTTACTTTACTCTTTGGTTCAGTTATTCAACACACATATTATTTTAATGTTTACTAAAACCCTTTACAAAGTTTCGTAAGGTTTAGGTACACGACTACTCACGAGTGTTCTAAAGGATGATAACCAAGTGATAATATCGTGTCGAAAATGTCGCAAAAGAAAAAAAGTTTTTCCACTACATCGGGGCACAATATATTACCCACTGAGAAGTAGGTCCTACACGCAATAAGTATCAAGCAAGACGAGTGTTTTTTCAAGCAAATTTTGTAATAAAGAAACCTAGTATACAAAACATTAGTGGATGGTGAAGATAAGCGACGTGTGCGCGTTGTTGACCGTCATGTCCGTAGCTGCGCTGCTGTTGGTACATGCGGGTGATAGTGCCGTGAGTGACGGAACCGGCCGAGATGTTGCAAGTGTCGGGTCGCAGGTTGGCACTGATGCCAACTACTCGTACTGCTGCGGGCCGGAGACGGAAGTAGGTGAAGGTGTGTAGGAATGGTGGGTCTTTTGACAGAACGGTGAACGACTACGTCTTTGAATATTCTTTGTCTTTAAAGGAATGTTTCGTCATCAGACTTTATTAAATTTAAAGGTAGGGTACGACAAAAATGTGGTGTGACCAGGATAAGGTGATTTGATCGGCTCTCGTGTTATCACCGCAAGGCTTAATGCTCCTTTATCTACATCTATAGGTAACTACCATAGAGAAAAAAATACATAGATTGATCACTCGATGTATCAGTTTTGGTACCAAAAAGACTATTATTTTCATAGTCGACATCTAGCGTCGAGTAACGGAATTATCAGTACTGCTACTTGACAATACATGAGCACCGACCGGAAAGTCTTATGTTGTTGAGCATTGGACTGAAACTGATGTATGGAGTGAGCACTCTTGTCTTACTATATTTCTCTATGAGATAACGGAGTAAAAAAGTGATAAGGGCTAAGTTTAATAGAAGAAATATTGTTGTAGGCTCTCGTTACGTGTCGTGGCTGCCGAGTTTCTCCGTGGAGGTGACGCGCGTGCGCCGCGAGCCTCTGCCGCCCGCTCAGCTCGACGCACTAGCGAGACAGGTTAGTTACATACATATTATAATATTTTTCACTTATCACTTAAAAGTGCAAGTCTGTTGGGCTGAAGGCTCGTTGAAGTCGTTTATTCTGTTGTTTTGTTATATGCCCTGGATGATACGTGTTTGGTGAAATTCATTATAGTTCACTAAAGTCGAGTCGGAAATTATAGAAAAGTATAATTGAAATCTGTACTCGTGTGCCCTATGCATCGTTCAACCTCATTTCGCGGTAGTCTTCGATACGCCACTACCAAATGCTGGAACAATCTACCTCCACCGATTCGCACGCTGAAAACTTTTTAACGTCTATCTCATCTATGTACTATGTTCTAACTGGTTCGGTTTGACGTAAATACATGTATTTTCTTTCAAATCGTGGAGAAGAATAGTGTCCTGTATGAATGTAGTGTGTGTGCAGGTGCAGGCGATGTTCCCGCACTACGGGCTGGCGCCGCTGCTGGCGGACCTGGCGGCGACGCGCTCGGCCGACCTCACCGTCGACAACATCCTGGAGGGCCGCCTGCCCCCGCCCCCTCCCCCGCCGCACGAGCCCCCCGCCGTCGCCACCCCGCCACCCCCGCCCCCGCCGCCGCCGCCGCCGCCGCCGCTACAGGACGAGACTGCGCAGTGAGTACCCCCCGCCTGGAGTTCAGACCGAATTTCACAGTAGAAGGGCTCATTTAGACGGTGCGAGAACTCGCATGCGAGTTTTATTACATTGCGTCATTTGATCGGTCGCCCGAATTGATGTAACCTCAATGGTCCGCAATGTAACTAAAATCGTATACGAGTTCGCGCGCCGTCTAAATGAGCCCGAAGTATTTTTTAAATTAATCGAAGCATAAAAATAAAGTACCTATAATGAATTACCTAATATTTTTAGGGAAATCACAGCAGAGTTTCCTCAAGATTCCTCCGAACGCGAAACTAACCTACAACGACGCAAACAACAACTACTAGCGCGAGCGAGACGCCGCTACCTCTCCCGTCCCGCTCCCGCAAACGCTGATACTCCCGCCTCCGCTTCCGCTCCTGAGAGCTGAGTCACACACACGGACGTAACTACAGAAGCGTACGGTATGACGTGAACATTGTAACTTAGTAGGAATAGCTGACACTCGCCGTCTCTTTCTTACTTTGGATTTTATCCCGCTACAAAAAGAGATGGTCTTAATTATTGAATATCGTCAGCTATTTACTTTGTAATTTTTTTCAAAATCGTTTATTGATGTAAAGCATTCGAAATATTTATGTAACGAATTCGCATACGTACCATCGATTGACTTTTTTTGCTGTTTGAGCAGCCATTTTGCAACTCACCTTTGTTACATAGGACTCTTCGAGCCTACAATTTTTAAATTTGCCGCTCTTTCCTACTGACGGAAATGGCTTAACAGAGTATAGCTTGGAAATGTAAAGAAATCTTTAGAGTATGTGACCTTTTTTCATCTTTTGTGATATTTTAGTTAGTTTTAACAAAATAATATTAAAGTTATGTAATAGCACAATTACAATGTCCCAGTAAGTGAATGCATCCGATCTGAATATACAATCGCAAAGATCAATTAATTTACCATTTGTAAACCTTCTTGCATGGAAATAAGGTCTACCAGCGATCACAGGTTGTCTCTGTCAGTACCTACATTGACCTTCCTGAAGTGATTGTATGAGGATCTCTGTGATTGAGCCATTACATTACTCAAGGTAGTGTTTACGAAGTGTTCGGAACCGTTATGTCGCTGTGAGGTCGTGACGTCACGACTCGGGCGTTTCGGTAATAGGCCTCGTTGCTAAAGTTTATTTTTCTAAGTCTTTGAGAGTGTATTTTTATATTGACAATGAATAAATTTCGCGTCCATATTAATGAAATGTTGATCATTTCTTTCTACTAGGTGATTTGGAGTCATGATTCTGAATATCAAAAATGTATTATGATGGTCATATCATACTGAACAAGGTTTCCATGGGACCAATATGAAAATCGTGAAAGAAACAAACCTACTCCTGTCCTGGGCCCATCTGTTTCAGGCCCTTAAGATTTTCATTCGATTTTTTTCTCGATTATGTGGTTAGTCCTACATGGAAATTTATATAGTATGAGTATGACCATCACCACCACATTTACCACATTCTTGACATTCACAATCAAAACCCCAAACTCACCAAGTATTTATTTAAGTTTTTTGTGGCAGCAGGGGCCCCTTTCTTAAAAGCTTGTAACTTGTAATACAAGTGGAAGTCCCTTTCTAACAAAAGGTGTCAAAAAGTGACATCGGCTTGTATTTCAAGTTACAAGGTTTTGAGAAACGGGCCCCAGATAGTGCAGTGTCTACAAGCAAGATGTTGCACTGTCCTACTCCAACATGTCTCCACTTACTGCTTTACCTTGACATGTCAAACTAAATGTTGTTGTGGTTAAAAATGTTGGGCCACTTAATAGAGGCTCCGAACTAATACCATTTTTAACAAATCTTTGGACTTGATGTTGAATAGTTTTAGTATTAACAGTTTTTTAAATTATAGACTATTTTTTAATCCTGGGTTTTGTATGGAACTAATTTCAATTAATAACTGAAGTAATACACTTTTTTTACAAATCATTCTTGTAATCAATTGTAATATTGTTAAATGTATCTATATAAAACCCAGTATTAAAGTTAAATATGTATGTTATTAACTTACGTCACCTTTTTTTTAGTCCAATTGGACATAATTTAACTATCCCATATGTCCTAAGCTTATATCCTGCAAAAAAACTAGGTTTTCGAAATACTATCTATAAGATATATGTTCCAAATTCTCTCAGTTTGTATAATAGCAGATTGATTTATAATTATAGATTATTTAGTAAGTACTTAAAATTTTCGGCATTCATTTACAGCTAGCCCTTTGATTTATTTACAATTATCTTTAAGGAATATTGTTTGAATAATTATTGTAAAATTGATTCAAGACTAGTCAAAGAATAAAAATAAAAATAATTCAAATGAACTTGTTTATTGCTACCTTCCAATTCGTTCCCAGTCTGTTCCATTCAACCTCTTACAAATATGACTAATTAACAAGTTAATCTGATGCCCTGATAAGAAGCATGCATGAACTGTAGGGGGCAGCACAAGAGCCCCTTGTTTATTCGAGAAAAGTGTAAATGTCAAGTTTAATTTTCCGATTTAGGCCACAAGATGGCAGACCCTTCAACATGCATGGTCCCTGTAGGCTAGTAGTTGTTTGAATATTTAAAAATTATCCAAATGACAAGTTTGACAGACATTCCTCTTCTTCTCTTCATGCTTAAACTGCGGAACCAATTTTGATGGAATTGGTGTGGATATAATTTGAAGCTTGGGGAATGACTAAGGACTTGGAACAGTTTATTAATCATCATCATGCAGATGAAGTTGCAGACAGGACAGTCTAACATAAAAATTCCACTTGCAAGTCATTTCCCACTGAATTTAACTTGTGCAGATTGAGCAAGCGCAAAAGTTGCTATGTAAGGTAATGTCAAATATTTTTAATCATGTAAGATATTATATTAGGGATGTACAGTCGACGTCAAAGAGAAATTTACAGCCAAAGTAACAAAAAAATGTTTACACGACCTAAATGCTATGACAATAAAGTCGTGTAAATAATTTTTTGTAACGTTAGTCGTAAAGATCTCTTTGACGTCGACTGTACATACCCAACAAGTAGGGGGCAGCCTATACCTATTACTGAAGTTGTGTTGATGAAAATAAATACATGTTAGAAGTTATAATATGTATTTCTTATTAAATATAAAATTAATTATAAATGAACTTAACCTATGAAGTTGATGACAACAATGTGCAAAACAAGGTGAGCGAATATGAAGTCGGCGAAGCCACGCTCGGCGCTCAGTCCTAGGAATTCATTCTTGTTTTCTGGATTCACCTGGAGCCGCAGGCAGACTGAAAACAGAAAAACAATGGGGTTTAGGTGGATTCGATTGATTGTAATTAACTTACAAACTTGTTACGTTTATGCTAAAAAGCGATGTTGTATGAACTTACCGGCGAGCACGAATGAGCTGACTGTGGAAATGAAGCCGCTCAAGAAGGAATTGAACGGGAATGTGCCGACTAGGCAGCAGTACACGAACTGAATCACAGCGGTCAAGAAAATGTACAGTAGGTAGGCGTCGATGATTTTCAGCTTCTTAGATGTCTTGGTTGTGTACTCTTGGTACAATTTGGGAATCACGGACATAAGAGAGGTCATTTTCTTGGATTTTTTAACTAATTTGTAAATAAAGTCGGCTTTTTCAATAAACTACATACACGTCATCCACAAATAGACAAATGAAGTTTTTTTTTAACCTAATGTCAGAAGTTATGTTTGAGACATGTTTATAACCATTGCAAAATAGAAAAAAAGAATTATTTGGTTGGTAACACTGCATTATATGTCAAATATGCAATAGCTTCTTGTGCGTGAATTTGTGCATGTCATCGAATTAAACAAAGTTTTGAACTCATTTCAATAGCCCGATTAAATTTTAATTTAAAACAACAATGTTGAACGTCCAAGGCAACTTCCCTGAGTACGCGGTACCCGGCGCCGTGCAGCATCGCTTCGAGCCGTACGCCGACAACGGCGGCAGCGTAGTCGCGATCGCCGGTGATGACTATGCGGTGATCGGAGCGGACACCCGGCTGAGCACGGGCTTCTCCATCTACACGCGCGAGCAGAAGAAGCTGTTCCAGCTGTCGTCGCGCACGGTACTGGGCGCGACGGGCTGCTGGTGCGACACGCTGACGCTCACGAGGCTGCTCGCGGCGCGCATGCAGATGTACGAGCAGGAACACAACAAGCCCATGACGACCCCCGCCGTGGCGCAGATGCTCTCCACCATGCTGTACTACAAACGATTCTTCCCATACTACATCTCTAATGTTTTGGCTGGCTTGGACGGAGAGGGCAAGGGTTGTGTGTACAGTTACGACCCCATTGGGCACTGCGAGCGCTCGAACTACCGCGCCGGCGGCTCTGCGGGCGCTCAGTTGCAGCCCCTGCTTGATAACCAGATTGGTCTGAAGAACATGCAGAATGTAACTGAAGCACCTCTGCCTAAGGAAAAAGCTCTGGCTCTTATCAAGGATGTGTTCATCAGTGCAGCGGAGAGAGACATCTACACTGGAGACAGCATTTATATCCTCATAATCACAGCTAATGGTATTCAAGAGGAGAAATTTGCTCTGCGTAGAGATTAAGCAATTTATATTACTAAATAAACAATAAAGAAAAATTGTATTGTATGCAAACCTTGTGATAGGTATTTTTAAATAAATAACATACATAACAAATAACTGCATTTATTATTTAAATAATAAGGTAACTACAATAAAACTAGATATTTGTTTAATTATTTACATTCCAAAAAAAACGAAAGTAACATCTCATAGATTTTATTTCTTGTACTTAGGCATAACAAATATATTATCAGGAAAAGTTTTGTCAAACATCTCCCGGAGCGCGTCTTGGCCAGGGTGGTCACCGACCAGGGCTGCTTTTAGTCTCGGGGGTGACGTGTTCCCAGCTACCAGTGGGTGGATGTTGTAACACACCTCTACACAATCGCCCGGGGGCACAGTAACTGACAGCTTCCTATAACCCGAGAACATGTAAGCATCAGACCCCTCAACTGTCAGCATGAGCCTCACTGGGCTGCTTGACTTTCCATACAATATGCACTTTAGTGGAACTGAAGTCTGTAGCTCTACTACTTCGGGATATTTGACTTCTACAGCTATGGGACACTCTTCAATAGGCAGGCTGGATAAGGCAGTACTGCTCATCACACAGTGCCCGCTTGTGTTATTTTTCCGCCGCCATTTGATATTATACAACCCCACCCTAGTGGGATGATCTTTGGGCTTGTACTTTGCCTGAATACAGATAGCATCCACAGCCGTATTTTTCTCGGCTACTTCTAAATTACTAATGCATGACTGCAGTTTGCCCTCATCAGCGTATCTGAAGCAATCAACTACTTCTAGCTCCGTATCTACTATCACCAGATCCCAAGGACTTAGGATTTTAACATTAGGCATGACAATCAGAGGGTCATCTATAAAGCACTTAGAGATAGGTTTGAAGTTCATAGCAACGAAGTTTGTAGAAACTTCGAAAGGCTTTACTATGGATATTTTTGTAGTAAAGTCCTTGACACATTCTAGCTTGGAGACTTCTGGAAGATCAATGAAGTACGAGACTTTTATTTGGACTGTGGTTGTGGAAGTTCTGTTAGTCTTCAAGAAGAATGTGCTGGAGTGTGTGGAGGACTTATCAATGCTCCCGGGTGATATCTGGAGAGGCTGCGTCTGAGGTTGTCCCTCTATAAGGCTCAGCTCGGTGACCGTCTCAGGGTTCTGATTATCAGGAGTGCTAAGCAATGAGACTGTGATTTTGACGTCGTAAACGGATGTGTTTTCGTCGTTTGTTATGGTGAAGGTGGAGGGGAACCACTCGCCCTGCAGCGCGGGGCTCTGGTTGCTGACGCTGTTGGACAGGCGGCACTCGCGCGCCACGATGTGGGCGATCGTCGAAGGCACGATGCTATCGAATTCGTAATCAGCTTTAGGACTATGTATGAAATGTAGCAGCTCAGGGTGTATAGCTGTTTCCATGTTCTTATTCTCTTCCATTTTAAAGTTCATGACGATTTTCCGTTTCTTATCATTGTCTAATGCAAACGAAATATTTTTGATCGTAATGTCTGTGCCATTGTCCTTGGAGTTGCATTTGAATTGGCACAAGAACCTCTTTACTTTACCGCCTTCTAGAGTAATGATATTGCCGCCGTCCGTTATGGGAATCTCGATAGTCTCCGTGCGACTCGCAACTGTAACTAACGCTCTCTTGACCTCGAGCGTGGTAGCGTAAGAGAGTCGCACGTAAACTTCGATCTCGATAATTTCGTCCATTTTATATTTTTGCTGGGTGAACTTGGTTTTAACCTCGAAGACGCTGGATATGCTCGCCATGTCGACATTGACGGCAAATGGTTCGCGGTCGGCTGCTGCCTGCCAGAGGTCGGCAGCACGCGCTGCAGCCGCCGCGGGCAGGTCGGGCTCTGCCGAGGGGACGTCCAGATTAAGCACAGCCATGATATTCTTGAATATCCTGTCCTTATCATTGTTTGGCACTTGAATGTGTTTAGACAAGGCTTCAAGAGATAGCTGGACGTAATCTTGCACCACAGCAGAGAGGTACGCGCACTGTAGCGCGCGATTTAGCACGTGCGACGCAAGGAACCACCAGTGCTCACGCCGGTAGTCCCACAGCATGTGGCTGAGCAGCGTCAGCGCCTTGCCGTAGTCTGCGCAGTAGTAGTACTCGTTCGCCATCTCCACCACCAGCTGTTTTCGCATGCGCGGTGAATGGAACGTCTTAAACTGCGAGATAGCACTACCTAGAAAACTGATGACAACTGTAGAGTGGTTGAAGATCCTTTCATTGTATTGCAGTGCCTGTACAGCTGCTTGCTCTCTCTGTGGATCATGAGGGTCGGCACTCAGACGGCCAGGCCGCCATGGCCTCTGCCCGTAAAACTCTACAATACCCTCTAAAGGATCAGGTGCCGGAGGATACTGGGTTACCTCGGCACAAACTGACCGCATTGCCTGTCTCCTCTTCACTGTGAACTGAGCCGCATGCTGGTAATAGAAGCCAGGGTGTTGTGACTGTATTGCTGGAAGCCCTGCACGTATTGCTTCATCAAACAACTCTCCAAAGGCACTGTACTGTCTCGCAATCCATGCATAGTGTTCAAATAGCAGCTCTGTAGGGCCAATTCTATTTTTATACCTCTCAATGTGTGTTTTGAGCTGTGCTATAGCATCTCTTGCCATATTTAAGGCAAATAGTAATTTACAGAGCTTGTAGTTGATGTAGCCCGCTACAGTTCTTACCTCATGCATGTTGGTGTCAACTGCTCTGGTTTCCAGCAGGTTGTTGTAGGCATGGAGATAGTGCTTGTGTGCGGTACTCAGGTCCTGTTTAAGTTCATTCAGGAAGCCTAACTTAAATTGGTGTCTCACAAAAAGATACTGGTGTGTGGTCTTGTTGAGGTGGTCTCGGTGTTGCTTTATGTTTTTTGTTTCATGATGATAATAGTTCTGTGCAATATCGTAGAATGCGTTTTCGAGTCGCACTATGTAGCCCATGAGGTGGTCATTGTGTGGTAGTACAAAAAGTGCCTTTGACTGAATTTCGCAGGCGGCACAAAGGGCCTGCGCGCGCTCGGCGCCCAGCAAGTACTCGGATGGCGGCGGTGTGAGCCCATCCTGCACCACGACCACGGCGACGCGCGTCGCGTGGCCCTCCACGGCCGCGCGGATGCTCTGCACTCGAGACGCGCACTCAATAATCTTCTCGTTCCACTGGGGGTCAGTCCACTCCATGTCATAAAAAATCACGACAACGGAGGGCACGAGAGCCACGCGCTTGTGAATCCAGTTCTTCTTGAGTATGCCCTTAGGGATGTACCATTCGTAAGAGTTCCGCTTTGGCTTGACTACGGGAAATTCGAATGTATTCTGCAACAGCTTGAAGCGCACGGCGGCGCGCTCGGCGCGGCGGTTGTTGCTGAAGGCGTCCCATACGGCCTTGTGCACGGCGTTGTTCACCGTGTCCAGCCCCGAGAGCCCAACCAACGCCAGGGGCTTCAAAATGATCTCGGGCGGAAACTCCGTCGGGTCACTCGGCTGCGTCGCCATCTCGCTGCTGTTGTGTAACTACTATCGACACATTAACTTAGACGATCGCTAGCTATCACTGTTTACACGTCTCACTGGAAGAGTACATTATTTTTCATCAATAATTTCTAATTTCTGCATTCTCCAACACCTCCATCATTCGTCAAAATGACAGTCAGCAGTATTGCGTTCCGTTCTAGATACATACTTCAACTGAAAAAACCGAAACCGCACTGCGACAACTGCCGTGCCGTTACTGAACGAAAACAGTGATCAATCTATTCAATGCAATTCCTAAACGCATTAAAAAAATATCTTGTCAAAGTGTTTGACTTGACGTTCACGTTACCAATGTCCATAGAATTAGAATTATTACAAGTCTGTGCCAATGTCTGAAGAAATGATTTCTATTTCTATTTCTACCATATTTTGCCATGGCATTTTACTATTTTGTTAAAAACCTTCTGTAAAATTGCCTAAATTCATGTCGTCATTGTGTTTTACTATAAAATATTAATTCACCATGACGTCCCAAGCCTTAGCTTCTCTCACTGCGACGTATACTGATTCCGAAGGCGAGGAAGACATCGAGGAGCAGACCCCCGAGAAGGATGAGGCCAGAACTCACTCTGCGCCGCCGAGTCCGCGGCGCGCCACGGACGGCGACGGCCGGGCGTCGGCGCCCATCAGCCCCAAAAAGCAGCTAGTGTCCTACGTCGACGAAACGATGGTGTCGGACGAAGAAGCGCTTTCACCGGCTCCAGGCAGCCAGGACGACATGCGGCGCCTCTCCATGGAGACGGACACGGACGAGGCGGTGCCGCGCTCCGACCCCGACGACTCGCAGGACGGAGCCAGCATCCCCCCCGAGCCCCCGGGCAAGTGCCCCAAGGAACTCCAAGAAACTATTGCCAAGTTCTACAACCGTATGCTCACAGAAGGTCTTGACATGAACCGAATAATCCAGGATAAGAAAAACTTCAGGAATCCAAGTATCTATGAGAAACTCATTCAGTTTTGTGATATCAATGAGCTGGATACAAACTATCCACCTGAAATCTACGACCCTTTGAAATGGGGCAAAGAATCCTACTATGATGAGTTGGCTCGGGTTCAAAAGCTAGAAATGGACAGGAGAGAAAAGGAAAAGAAAGAAAAGCTAGCTAAGATTGATTTCATATCTGGAGTGGCCAAGAAATCAGAGAGTGATGAAGAGAAGAAGCGGAAATCAAAATGGGACCAGGCGGCACCTAATGTAGGATCCAAACCAACCATAAAACAGCCTGGTCTGTTGCAGCAGCCCCTCACTAGCAATGTCACTGGTACCAAGGGCACTGTTATATCTGCTTTTGGATCTTTACCTAAGAAACCCAAAATCTGATTGGATGAATAACTTGAACTGAGCAGTGTGAGGTTAGACTTTTCTGAAGAAATTATACTTTGTATGCAACTGTGGAATTCATTTTTGTAATTCTGTGCTCTATGCTATATCTTATTTATAAGTATTAGACATTAAAATATGAATATAATCAATGTTTTGTTTTTTCCTACTTTAGTACCTTATCATTATCACTAACATTGCATATTGTTCTATGTTATTATGATGTTACTGATATTAAATTTTAAACAGGTTCTCAGGAATTATTTAACTAATAATAATAACTTAATAAGTATTAATTGGTATTAAGTAGTATACAACATTATTTTATCTACATACAAAATCTAGGTCATATAGTGTGTCAAAGGTCTGTTTGATTTCAAACAGAGAGAGAATCATACTATCTTTGTCTTACACACTAATGTACTATCACCAAAAGAAAAGGATGAGTATAGTTTTTTTTTTGTTCCTATTTACTGACAAGATTTGGTTGACCCAGTATATTTTATATACTTGGTCAACCAGATCTTCACAGTAGAAAAAGGCGGCAAATTTGTAAAATGTAGGTGCGAAGGGATATCGTCCCATAGAAAATTTGAATTTCGCGCCTTTTTTACTGACAAGATTTGGTTGACCAGCTATAACTTATAAGCTGCGTTCGCGTGCGTTATGTTGGTCAATATGTTCTATAAGACTATTCATCAGATTCATTTATTCTGGTAAAACCGGTTATCGGTAAAGGTTTCTCAGAACTGCACTATCTGTCAAGTAACGTAAAATGGAACGTTTCGTCGCGTTGCGCAAAAAACACGCAGGGTGGAGGGGGGCGCTATATATACAAACAAAACACGTCAATTTTATATATGTACTTTGCTTTATCTATACAGAGTGCAACGAAACCTTTGTTTGTGTTGTGTTCATCATCTGGCGCAGTTCTCGATTGTTGTGATTAAATCTGTGTTTTCGTCGGGCAATGGCCGAGGCACCCGAGAGCGAGCCCGTGCCCTCCGCGAGCACCGAATCTGAGATCGCAGCCGCCCCTCCTGACGAGAAAGACGAGGAGGGCCCGCTGCCCGAAAAGCGCAGAAAGTTAGATAAAGAGACGAGCGAGAAGCTCGAGCACAGGCTGGGCGGCATCCTGTGCTGCGCGGTCTGCCTCGACCTGCCGCCCGCCGCCGTCTACCAGGTATTCCTAAAACAGCTGATCGCCGCGACAAAGCCATCAGCTGTTTTACCAAAATATTTTCTATTGCATCCTTTCTTTGTTACGTAAGGGCCGGGCTCGCAAAGCGCGCCGTGGCGACGCCTACACGGCGCGCGGCGCGTGTCACCATTTTGTGGCCGTAGAGTAATGTTATGGCGTCATGATCATAAACCTTTGTGAATGTAACGTCGTAGCTGTAGGCGCGCGCGCTGCTGCGCCATTGCCCTTTGTTCCGCCCTTGAAGGGCCAATACAACACTGTAATTAATTACATTTTAATGCATATTGTGTAATTGGGCAAGTAGTTGTGTATTTATTGTTAAGACTGCTAGACTATGTACACAGGTAGATGTAATGGACCTAGCTGTATGGACTCTTGTAGCATTTCATTTGAATAAAGAAATGTTTAAGAGATTTGGCCCTTTTTCATTTAGAAACCCTCCCCTCATCCCTCAGACAAACATCAACAAATATACAAAAAAATATATTTTGAAATTACATTATTTAACATTCCTAGAATTTTATTTCTTTTTATAACACTTCAAGTTCTTGTGAAATTTTCAATATTAATATTATTCAATAACAATGTTTGCAGTCATTATTTTATTACAGTTTCATTTATAAGTGAATATGAGATGAATATTTTTTTTTCTTGAATGTAGTTCAAAATTTTAAAGAAATCTATAAAATCTTTCTAACAGAATATATCATCAGTACTAAAAATATTTTTGACTGACAATTTTGTGACACAGAAAAGTAGAATTCTTCTTTCCTTTATTAAGGGTAACTGAGCATTTCTCAAATAATTTGTACATTTTGATCACATCTTAGATTTCTATAAAAATTGTTCAGCTTCATGTACTTTACCAGCATACCAATTTTTATAGAAATCTAAGATGTGATCGAAATGTACAATTTTTTTGAGAAATGCTCGTATAAGAACACTTTAATCTATTTATTTTCTGTTCCAGAAGTATTCTTCTTATGCATTAGTTTGCTTTCAGGGGCCATGCAATGAAGGTCCGAGGTAGTCGGCAAGAACACATCAGCATTGTTATATGCTAGAAAAGATTAAAACCATCCTATGTCTAAAATCCCATCCTGTTAATCTTTTTGTAACTCAAAGATATTGACAGGATTTTACACATTAGATGGCATATCACATGATTACACACAGTCCATATACTAATTTACAAGCTTTTCACAAAAAAATTACAACATTACACTATTGTTTAACTGCATTTTACTACTAAAGTACAGTTAAATAATTTGGGTTTACCAAGTTTAAATTTAGTAAAACATTTTAGCCACACGATGTTTCTAGTTATAATAAAATTAGAGTGCTTTTCTGATAATTTTAGCCTTTCCATGTACTTGTGCTATTCGAAGTTGGTAATAATTAAAATATGTAAAGCTCAAACTAAGGTCCAAGTTCCTCTACTTAATCTGAAGTCAATCACAAAGTTAACTGTTGTTTAATTTGAATTTTAATTAACGGCTACATACTACATAACATAACATTAGTTGTATTTTCTCACTTGTTCAGCATTGTGGTAGTAAATCATAGCTGAACCATTTCTATGTTCACCTCAATAAAGAGATGGCTGACCTATTTTCTATGACCACTATTGAAAGGGATCTAACAATTAAGAAAATGCAACTTCTGCTAGCATATCCTCTAGCCCTCCAGATGCCTTGTATTTTTTATCGTTTTGACAAATCAAAATTAAATACAATTTAGATTTCTGGGCGGCTAAAGGTGACTTCCAACTGAATCCCTCGCTGAACGTCCTCCCGCCCACAGTGCAGCAACGGGCACCTGATGTGCGCGCCCTGCTTCACGCACCTGCTCGCGGACGCGCGCCTCCGCGACGAGGCGGCCACCTGCCCCAACTGCCGCGTCGAGATCTCCAAGACCTCAGCCTCGAGGAACCTGGCGGTTGAGAAAACGGTGTCCGAGCTGCCTTCGGAGTGCAAGTACTGCGCTCAGGTGTTCCCGAGGCACTCGCTACAGCATCATGAGGAGAAGATCTGTGAGGACAGGTTAGTCATTAGACCTAAGTGACCTTCCTTTACCAACTGCCGTAAGATCTTTCGTTTTAAGAAACCTGGAATTTTATAAAACTAAAATATTGGGCGAAATTCTTTCAAAATAGTAGATGTTGTGGTTAAATGTTTGTTTTGTATGTAAAGTTATCTTACACCACTCCAGGCACTCCATTTTTGATGGTTCTGTGCCTCAAACAGAAACTGTGCCTCAACCAGAGTGTGATTTTATTAGCGCCTGTATTCCACAGAAAATGTGGAGCCTACGTTTTTTTTTTAAATAGTTCTCATCTAATAATAATAGGTCACTTTTGAAATAAAACGCATACATAGTTATCGCAAAAAATGTCTGCGCCTAATATCCTCTATATCTATGTAGGCATGTATGAGGAGACGTTGACCGCATGTAATGTAACGAGATAAGACCACAGCGAGATTTCTGTAAATATATGTATACCTACGTTTCAGTGAATACTACTAACTAGTATTGTGTATAAGATAGCAGCTGTACCTTCGAATTTTTTTCGCGAGGATCCTTATTAATTTGGGACTCGAAATAGCTTTTTTACGTTTCCATTGAATGTTTAGTTTTGGTCTGTAGGCGTAGGTAAAATGGGCCGAAGTAGCTATAGATTGTAGTTGTAGTCTTTCCATTTGCATCTTGCCTTTAGTGATGGGTAGGACATCAATTTAAAATGAGTTTGTATGAGTACCTCATTTTCTAAAATGAGGTGTTACAATGTCTTACTTCAAATGAGGTGAGGTACTAGCATATTTTCAGCGACGACTATTCCATTAATTCCAACGGCGACAAGAATATTTAATGTATATACATATTTATGTATTCATCACTTCCTTTATAAATAAATAAATAGTAACATTTAATTGGAGTGCAATTCTGGAGGTAATAGAAGTTTTAGGAGAAAGATAATTTTAGAATCAAGTAAAATGAATAGAGGAGTGAAGTAAGACATTTTTGCGGTACGAAGTACTGCGACAAATTAACAAAATGAGTGGTACAAATGTGGTGCCTCACGAGTGAGCGACTCAACACTACTTGCCTTTGCATTTTCTTGATTAACTCTTCTTGATCCTGTTCTACATTTTATGATCATGTTCTCCTGATAAAACCACGGACCTAGAGAATAAACTGGATCGAGTACACGGGCCAAAAAGTGTGTCCACATGAGAAGTCAAACCAGAGCCTTGCATCTCGTTCTAATTAGGGTGACCATAAGTCATATGTATGTGGGATATTAGGATAAGTTTAAATGTATAGTTTGGCCAAAATCTTTTCTCATTCGTGCATAGTCAGAGAGAATCATACTGTCTTTTCCCTATGCTAGTATAATTGCCCCAGAAAAGGGATGGATATAGTTTTTTTCTCTTCTGTAAAACGCTTCACACAACCTTACTTAATTTAGTCGTAATTGATTACATTTTCAAATACCGTACCGTACCTCAAAAGGAAAAAACCGGCCAAGTGCGAGTCGGACTCGCGTTCCAAGGGTTCCAAGCCCTAGCGTAGCGTAACAATTTAGGTTTTTTTTACCAAATTATGTTGATTATTGACTAAAATTATCAAATATTAGCACACAATGAAATAAAAACTTACATTTAACTGTGTAAACCGATTAACCGACATCTTACACTATTTTTAATAAAATACCTATCACTATCAATATCATACTCATGGTGTGTTCATATACGTGATGGCTTCCCTTTTGCACACTTCAGCTATTCATTAAGCGTAAGCGTCATCGTACTCATCGTAGATCTGTGATTGCAACAAAATTTTCAAATTGGCCGCCTTTGTCTACAGACGGAAATGTGTGTTCAGTCTATATAGAATCGATTACATATATGTAAATAGTTTGAACCAACGTTTCAGTAATTAAATATTATGTATAAATCACATAAATATGAGTCTGTAATGTTTAAGCCTTTAAGGACTTTGGAATTAAATTTTAACTTTTTTTTACATTAAGTACGTAATAAGAATTCTGCAAGATCGATCCACATCGTGCCGACATCATAGTCACCCTAATGAGTTTGACAATATCGTTTTGTATTTTTATCGTAAAATTGAATAATTGTGACTTACCTGTGAAAAGATATTCCACAATCAGCATAGCTTTCACTTCTACAACCCCTCACACAATCTTTTTTAACCATTTTTTAAAATATTTTACGAATAAACTCTGAGCGGTGCCATTTACGTATTTTGAAAATACACACGAAAAGTTTGGGATACCAATTAATATTCAAAGTTACTACAATTTCTACCATGTTAAATTTAAATGCTTTATTTGTTGTGCGCATGTTTCGTTTAATCAGTTAATAATATTGACATCATAATTATTTACAAATTACTTAAAAGATATCAGAACTGTAATCTGAATATAGCACTAAAATTGTATAAGAAGGTAATTAATTTCAGTAGTATATTGATATGATTTCTACCACAGTGGTATCTTTTTAACATTGGCAACATGTGCGAGTGAGACACAGGGCTCGGGTTTTTCTATCTCAAGTGGACCGTTTTCTCTAGTCTGGTACTAACAACTTTCTGTCTCGGTGATAAGGTTCAAATTAGTATGGCAAAAAAAGTGACAGTTCACTCCAGTTTAAAACATTATAACTTCATGGATGAAACTTACTGAGGGCCTACCGCGAACCACGTTCGACGTGTTACCTCCCTGTCACACTTACGTACGAATTTACAAGTGCGACAGAGAGGCAACACGTCGAACGTGGTTCGCGGTAGGCGCTCTGTTTAGCTTTATACCCCGTTCTCGTTTCTATACCTACAGGGCTATAGTATACCTACCCTACTAGTAAGATTGGACTGTCAGGATCATGGTATAATAATATACTCCGCCTGGTACTCTCTTCCGAGATTCGCGAATGACCTAACTGTCACTTGCCTACGTCCACGGATTTAGAGTTAATAAACTGGATCGAGTACATTGACCAAAAATTGTGTCCACATGAGAAGTCAAACTAGAGCCCTGCATCTCGTTCTAATTAGGGTGACCATAAGACATCTGTATGTGGGATATTAGGATAACATGAAATATATCAGTAGGGTGTGACATTTTCTAAATAAAGTGAAATTTTAAGTAGTCGGGTTTTTTCTTTCATTTGTAGTCGGCCTCTTTAGCACTCACTCATGGTATGTTCATAAAGGTAGGCTTCCCTTTTGTCCACTTCAGCTTTTTTTAAGTGTAAGCGTCATTGAAGATCTGTTTAGCAAATATGACGTTTTTTTTAAAGTTGGTGCCTTTTTTCTATTGACGGAAATGTGTCCTACCTATAAAGAATCGATTGCATATATATAAACAGTTTGACACACCTTTTCCGTAACAAAATATTATGTATAAATGAGAGTCTGTAATGTTTAAGGAGTTAAGCACGTTGGTTTTTAATTTTGGCAATTGAAGGGATGTTTACAAAAACAACATAACTGACTACACTGGTTGACACCTGAAACGATTAACATGTTCTTAAAAAAAATGACAACCGCTCTAATCAGTTATGTTGTTTTTGTAAACATCCCTTCAATTAGGTATTCTATAACAAATCTTAAATTAAACATGCCGAAATAAAGACATACCTATTAAGTTAAACTTACTTTTACATTACCTACGTTAATAATAAGAATTCTGTGAGACCGATTCACAACGTGCCGACATCATAGTCACCCTAATGAGTTTGACAATGTTGTCTTGTATTTTTATAGTAAAATGTAATAATTGTGGCTTTCTTGTGAAACAATATTCCACAATTAGCAATTATTTCACTCCAACAACCTTTAACATAACATTTCTTCACAATATTTAAGAAATTTCGCATTCACGTGTTTTGAAGAAATGTCATCAAGTTGGGGATACCAATTAATATTTAAAGTTACTACAAATCCTACCATACTAAAATTTAGGTTTTTTTTGCTGTGTATGCGCTTGGTTTAATCAATTAATAATATTGGCATCATAATTATTTACAAATTACTTAAAATATATCAGAACTGTAATCTGAATATAACACTAAAATTGTATAAGAAGGTAATTAAATTCAGTAGTTTAATGATATAATTTCTACCACAATGGTATCTTTTTAACATTGGCAACATGTGCGAGTGAGACACAGGGCTCGGGTTTTTCTATCTCAAGTGGACCGTTTTCTCTAGTCTGGTACGAACAACTTTCTGTCTCAGTGATAAGGTTCAAATTAGTATGGCAAAAAAAGTGACAACTCGCTCCAGTTTAAAAAATATAAATATAACTTCATGCCTACGTCATCATGCTGTGTACAGGTTCTCAAACTTTAAAATGTGGGAGAATTTTAACCAACGGTGAAAATTATTTTAACGGCATTAATTTTAAGTTATTCATGTAGAAACATAGTAAAATAAAACAAATCTATACTGCACTTTTCACTCCTACTCTTACAGTTCCGAATAGAGCAGCCAACCATTTTCGTAACAAAACATTAATTACCAAGCTTACGACGTGAAAAGTTTGGAAAACACTGCGACTGCTGACACTGAGCGAGAAGGAAATAACAATTAACACGCGTTCGACAAGGATGACGGTCAGGGACAAAATGGCGGATTGTCAAATGTGACAGCGCTATCCTGTGTTGCCAGTAGTGTAAACAGAATTACCCGAACGTCTGAAATTTCTTTCGTGAATCGGAAGATATTGCTAACGAATAATTAAAAATGACGTGTTATTGTAAAATTTAAGATAAAATACATATAAATGAAATTATAAAATTATAAAGAAATATTTTAACTTGTTAACCATAGATATAATGTACCCATGTAACATGTTATGTTGAAATAAAGTGGCAATGTTATTGTGACGTAGGCAAGTGACACTCTGGGAAGAGAAGACCATGTTTTATTAGACCATGGTCAGGATGAATCAAGGTAGATACAGAATATCGGGTTTATAGTAAATCGGAATACTTAATTTATATAGTTATGTATCTGAGGCAGTGTACTAACAGCAATTTAAATGATTACCTTTGGACCACAGTGGTTTAGACCTTATCTTGTTGAATAAAGCATAAGTAGTCAATAGGCGAGTCCAAACAGACCGAGCTGCTTCCCGCGGCAAATTCCTCGCGAGACGGCTCGTTCTGTGCGGGCCCGACTAACAGTGTCGACGGTGGTGTCCCCCAGGCAGTACAAGTTCTCCCAAGTAGTAGTGGGCGCTCCGCGGCGCTCGTGGGGCGGGCTGGGGCGGCTGGCGCAGGGGCTGTACGCGCTCGCGGCGGCGCTGCGCCCGCGCGGCGCCGGCCCCGCCTCGTGGCCGCGCCCGTCCCCGCCGCCGAGGCGCAAGAGGTACCGGGACGCATCACCAAGCTTGGACTGAACACTGAACGGGGCGTACATTGGCGAAATTGATAAACCACGATATACTGCTTAACAAGATTGAATCTTTCATTGATGTTTTAATTATGATTGTGTTTTGAAATGAGGACAATCGGAATCGTTTCAGAGGTATTTTATGCTGAATCAAAAAACAATGATTTAATCGGCAACAATTTTAGTTGATATGTAGGTAACTATAACGCTGGCACCGATTCTAAACCTTGCAGAGATGAGTTTGCTGCCAATTTAAAGAAAGAGTCATTCTTTAGCTTCCGGTCGAGAATTATAAATATATCTAATATAATATGATATGTCTAGGTTCATGTATGTATCTATATCTATCCATATCGTCTTTAATAATAATAACCCATTAGGTATTTACATCAGTTCTACTTAGTCCCGTAAAAGCGTGAAGAGGTTATTAGCGAGATATTAATACCTTAAAGGCGTCGTCAAACAGGCGCGTTTTCCGGGCGGGGCGTGAGCGGCGCGTGAGCGTTTTATATGTAAAAGCGGCGCGCCCCGCTCGCGCGCCGCCCGGAAAATGCGCCGGTGTGACGAAGCCAACTGTTTTTATATACCGATACTAACATTAAAATACAATTTTATTTAAATTACTTTCTCTAACAGATAGCCGCCCCCTGCATTCTGAACTAGCATACGTATAAGACTTATCAGTGGAAAGTTCAAGTTCGCCAATGTACCTATATACCCGATATGTGTATAATGTATAAATAACATACGTGTAAGGCTCCCTGTACGCTCACTAACGCTAGGGGATGCTTGTCCGCTTGGTGACTGCGTGTCGGTACGCATGGCTCTGTGCTTGATGTCTTGTCTATCTCATGTATCTATGTGAAAGTTGCGTTAAGTTTCCAAAAAGGTGGTCAGGAACACTTCACAGGAAATAAAAGAGAATATCATTTTGGGAATGGAAATTACGACCCCGACGAGAGAAGTTTCTGAATGTTTTCCTAGTGGAAATTTCGCATTTTGGAAACTTTTCGACGGCACATCAGTATTCTCATAACACTTATAATTATGTTTTACTTTATGCAAGAAGGTATCGGTTAAGATTGATTATATATTTATTATAGCCCATCTGACGCAGCACCGACAAAGTGCCGATTTGCCGAAGTGCGACTTTATATTTTAAATTTCCATAGGTTTATTTATGGTGGCTGACTGTGCCACTCTGTCCCTGCAAATATATGTGCAGAATTCAGCTTTGTTCGACTCTACATGACTATTAATGGGGATGCATTTTCTCTCGCTGTAATTATTTATCTGTTCTGTGCTATCGATCGGTCTCTAATTCTAGCATCTAGACTAGATTATAGGTAGCCTGGGTTTGGGTGCGATGACCGACAGACGGCCAAAATCCACGATAACAGGTTTAGACTGGGTCATTAATGCCCGTCTTCTTATTTAATGACGGAACTTTCCTACTACTACTTTACCTACAATCCGCAAAGTTAACTGAATAAGAGTGTCGTAAAATGTCTCATTCTCACTTGCATGTTCATAGTAAGCGTGATAGTAAGTGGCAGCTTGGTATCCGGATACTCGTAGTAAAAATATCTTGATTGTTTTTGAATAGCATTGCTTCGAGACAAGCCTGTAGCATCACTCAATAGTTTGCATATCTGTCGGTAACAGATACAGTAGGCAATTAGGTACTTATCTCTATTTCTGACATGATAATATGCATGCTCATTAATTAAGTACCTATTTAACTTTCCAATGTAAACGTCTCATTTAATAATGACTACCGTTTATTACTGGCATATCGATCAGCAGTGTACCGTATCTTGGGCACGCACGCTGCTCGTCGGCTACATCGAAGATCGTATCCTTTGTCATGCACTTATTAGCGGATGCATTGGAGCGTGACTTCGCTTGGCACTTTAGTCTCGGCTACTAAACGCTCGCTCAGACCGCCATATACATATTAGTTAAAAAGGGGATAACGCAAAATTGTAGATTTTGTACACGTTTTAATCACGAGTAAGTAAGCCATAAAAAATCACACAGAAATTAGACTAAGTACCTACCTATATTTGTAAGGGCAGGAAAGAAAAAAAAACCGCGCGATGGCCTTATCCTCTGTCGCATCATGAGACATTTTCCTACCTACTACCTACTAAAAGTGTAGGTAGGTATACGCCATAACATACTTATTGGGCTCGATAATTCCGCGCCTTTAGGAAATTGTTAAATATAGGTACCTATTGTCATTTGTCACGTTGGATAATCGTGATAGTTGTTGAAATTACGATGCGCCATATCCATACTGATGAAGTTTTGCTTACGTTTATGTAAATGAAGAAGGTCCACGTGTCTGGCGAATGATAAAACATACGCCGAAAGGTTTTCATTGTTATCTAACAGAATTACGTAGATTAGTATCATTATGGGTAGGTATTATTTACGACTTAGTTCACTTCGTAAACCTTTTGAATGGGTGATGATAAGGTCTTTTAACGGTTATTTCTGTCTTCGTCTGTCTGTCGGCGTGTCTTCGTTCGCTTAATTATCCGTCTATCTATTGCATATATCTTCGTTTAGTACCCAGCACACTCACACAACGCAAGTTGAGTTTACTGCGAGGCTATTTCGATTTGTACAAGACACTCAAGACAGTCCTATCGACGACCGGCCTGGCCTAGTGGGTAGTGACCCTTGCCCGTGGCCGCGGTCCTGGGTTCGAATCCCGGTAAGGGCATTTATTCGTGTGATAGCACAGATTTTTGTTCCTGTGTCGTGGTTGTTTCTATGTATTTAAGTATTTGTATATTACATATATCGTTGTGAGTATATACCCACAACACAAGCCTTCTCGAGTTTACCGTGGGGCTTAGTCAATTTGTGTAAAAAAATGTCCTCTAATATTTATTTATATCAGGGATGTTGCGAACATCCGCATCCGCAACCGCGGAACTTCCGCATTATTTTCAACATCCGCATCTGCATCCGCATCCGCATAAAATCGATGCGGAGCTTATGCGGATGCGGATGTCGAACAAATCGGTACAGGAACGTCTTAGCGGCGGCGTAAGTGCTAGGTAATTTTGTCATTTTTCAACCTTTAACGAAATCGTCTAGATCCAGAAAAGTCGGCCAAGTTACTGTTTATTAAATATAACGCACCTATATTCTTGCTCAAATACTAAACTTTTCGTTTTTTTAAATAAAAAAATACTTAAATAAAATGTAGTATTTGACGTTTTTTTAAGTACCTAATCTTGACATCCGCATCCGCATCCGCGGATGTGAGCCTTTAAATATCCGCATCCGCATCCGCGGATGTCAAAAAATCTGCATCCGTAACATCCCTGATTTATATGCATGCCCGTGATGTCCCCAGACTGACGGGTTGCCGCTACGCGTCCATCGGGTGCGGCTGGCGCGGGCCGGCGCACGAGGCGCGCGCCCACGAGGCGAGCTGCGCGCACCCCGGGAAGAGTGCCGCGGAAGTGGTTGACGTGCTAGCTGAGAGAGAAAAGGCGGCGAGGGACGCTAACGCGGTCTACACACAAGTCCTTGACTTGCTGTCCTATGAGAAGATCACTATTAATGGTAAGTACCTTATTTTTAGGGTTCCGTACGTCAGTCGGCAAAAACGGAACCCTTATAGAAGCACTTTATTGTCCGTCAGTCGTCCGTCAAGACGCTTTTTCTCAGGAACGCGTGGAGGTATCAATCTGAAATTAATATCAATATGCTGCTACTAAACTGTTTTCCGGACCGATATTACGACCTTCAAAACTTCAAGAAAAGAGCGTACTCTCATCCTCAAGGCCGGCAACGCACTTGAAACCTCTTTGGAGTTGCAGGTCTCTATGGACATGTAATGAGAATGACACAACAACATGTGGCTTGGCATGGGCTAATTGCTTACCATCAGGCGATACGTCTGCTCGTTTGCCTCCTATAATGTACACAATCGTCGAACAGCCGAAAACGAGTGTGTACATACAGCTCCCTTCTCGTCTAATGTCTGGCGCTTCTCCTATTGGATCGGAGCGGTGCTGAGACTCTCGGAGAGGTTCTCGG